>NW_025205084.1:0-2071 GCF_004010195.1 Chiloscyllium plagiosum | reverse complement strand
CTGGATTAATCCAGCCTACCCCACTCTCTCAGGCAATGTGTTCCAGACCCTAACCCCTGGATTAATCTGGCCTATCCCTGACTCTCGGGCCCTCTCTTTCAAACCCTAAACCCTGCATTAATCTGGCCTATCCCACAGTCTCAGATACTATATTCCAGACCAAAACCCCTGGATAAATCCGCCCTATCCCGCACTGTCAGGCACTGCGTTCCAGACTCTAACCCCTGGATTGACCCGGCCTATCCCACATTCTCAGACACAGTGTTCGAGTCCCGAACCCCTGGATTAATCCAGCATCCCCACACTCTCAGATCCTGTGTTCCAGACACTAACTCCAGCATTAAACCGACCATCACCATACTCTCAGGCACGGTGTTCCAGACATAATCCCTGGATTAATCCGGCCTATCCCAATCTCTAAGGCACTTTATTCCAAACCCTAACAGCTGAATTAATTTGGCATCCCGCACACTCTCAAGCACTGTGTTCCAGAGCATAATCCCTGGATTAATCCGCCTAACTCATATTCTTAGACACTGTGTTCCAGACCCTAACACCTGGATTGACCCGACCTCTCATACACTCTCAGGCACTGCATTCCAGACACTAACCCCTGGATTGACCGGCCTATCCTACACTCTCAGGCACTGCATTCCAGACACTAACCCCTGGATTGACCGGCCTATCCCACAGTCTCAGACACTGTGTTCCACACTCTAACACCTGGATTATTCCGGCGTATCCCACGCACTCAGGCACTGTGTTCCAGACCCTAACCTCTGGATTCATCCGGCCTATCCGACACTATCAGGCACTCTGTTCCAGATCCTAACCCCCGGATTAATCCAGCCTATCCCACACTCTCAGGCGTTGTGTTCCAAACCCTAACACTTGGATTAATCCAGCCAAACCCACACCCTCAGAAACTGTTTTACAGACCCTTAACCCTGGATTATTTCAGCCCATCCCACACTCTTAGACACTGTGTTTCAGATTCTAACCCCTGGATTAATCCGGCCTATCCCACTCTCTCAGGCAGAGTGTTCCAGACTCTAAATCCTTGAATTAATCTGGTCTATCCCATGCTCTCAGGCATTTGTTCCACACCCTAACCCATGGATTAATTCAGCCTCCCCCACATTATCAGGCAGTGTGTTCCAGAACATAACCCATGGATTAATCCGGCCTATTCCACACTCTCAGGCACAGCATTCCAGACCCTAACCACTGGATTAATCCAGCCTCCCCAAAACTCACAGGTAGTGTGTTCCAAAACCTAACCCCAGGAT
This sequence comes from Chiloscyllium plagiosum, assembly GCF_004010195.1. Taxonomy (NCBI): domain Eukaryota; kingdom Metazoa; phylum Chordata; class Chondrichthyes; order Orectolobiformes; family Hemiscylliidae; genus Chiloscyllium; species Chiloscyllium plagiosum. Next base: position 782 of record NW_025205084.1, on the reverse strand, counting down.
TAATCCAGCCTCACCCACATTCTCAGACACTGTGTTCCAGAGCCTAACCCCTGAATTGATCCGGCCTATCCCACACTCTCAGACATTGTATTCCAGACCCTAACACCTGGATTGACCTGGCCTACCCCACACTCTCAGGCATTCTGTTCCAGAACCTAACCTCTGGATTAATCCAGCCTGTCCCACTCTCTCAGACAATGTATTCCAGACCCTCAACCCTGGATTGACCCGACCTATCCCACACTCTCAGGCTCGTATTCCAGACCCTAACACCTGGACTAATCCGGCCAATCCCACACTCTTAGGCACTGTGTTCCAGACCCTCAACCCTGGATTGACCTGGCCTATCCCAATCTCTCAGGCACTGTTTTCCTGACCCTATCCTCTGGATTAATCCGGTCTATCTCACACTCTCAGGCACTGTGTTCCAGACCCTAACCCCTGGATTAATCCAGCCTTTCCTATGCTCACAGGCACTGTGTTCCAGACCCTAACCCCTGGATTAACCCGGCCTACCCCACACTCTCAGGTACTGTGTTACTAAACCCTAACCCCTGGATTACCCCGGCCTGTCCCACACGCACAGACTCTGTATTCCAGAAGCTAACACCTGGATTGACCCGGCCTATCCCACACTCTCCGACACTTTGTTCCAGACCCAAACTACTGGTTTAATCCGGCCTTCCCCATACTCTCGGAGACTGTGTTCCAGTCCCTAACCCCTGTATTCATCCGGCCTTTACTACACGCTCAGGCACTGTGTTCCAGACTCTAACCCCTGG
>NW_025205083.1:8158-10046 GCF_004010195.1 Chiloscyllium plagiosum | reverse complement strand
CCAGTCACCTGTGCAGGTTCTCAGTTACACTTGCGGAAATAGTGATGAGCTAGAATCACGACAGTCTAAGTGCTGGAAATAAATGCAGAAGGTTCTCACGGAGTGTACTCCAGGAATTTGACTCAGTGACACGAAAGGCATTTTTTTTCATCTGTTGCATTCTCCCTGCTCCCTCTATTCCTTTAAGTATGTTGTTTAATTCTTCTTCAGAGTTCTAGTTTTCTGAGAAAAGGTCAACGGTCCCGAAATGAAAACTCGGATTGCTGCCAGATCTGTGGAGATCTTGCAGCAGCTTGTATTTCCGTTTTGATCCCCTTGTGCCAATGTTCGCAAACAAGCCATCACATTATAAATCACTAGGTACTACTTCAAAAAAAGAAGCAATCAAATCTAACACTGAAACAAACCTCAATAAAGGAGCAGCTCTGAGAGCCACCATTTTATCCCGGCCTACACCTTTAATTACCCAGAAACCTCAGATGATACATTGGAAATTGTGGCAACTTGGATTCACATCACATCTCGTAAACAAGGCGATTTCAATTCAATTATTCATCAGCCTATGCTGAACACATGAGGAATCAAAAGCCAGTCTCATTCATGGTCATCATAAATGTACCCTTGAATGTCATAAAGATGTATCTGCGAATGAAAGTAAACGGGCCATTTGCCCCGTTCTGGCTATAAGTGACTTCAGGTTCAACGCAACAACTCTTTGTTGCCCTCTGAAAGCAAGCAATCAGTCAGAGCTATTAGGGATAGACAACAAAGATTGACATTGCCAATGATGTGCATGACATAGAAAGAGTTGTACTGTTTCGAGCGTAATTTCTGCTTCAGTACCAATTAAGTCTGCCTTGGCCTCCCTCAGAAAGACAACACAGAGAGAGCTCGTGCTAAGCTGAATTTAAAGCATACAACATGAAATACAAGGGGGATTAGGTCGATATACACTGGTTTGGAAAAAAATGGACAAAAATAAAGTTCCTTTGTTCATCACTTTAGTTTGAACATGTATCTGCGAAAACACGAGATAATTCTGAGAACTGAAATAGAAAGTGAGTGGCAAAGATTGGAATATAGAATTCGATTTTGATTTTATTGTCATGCATGCTCAAGTACGGAATACAGGAGTACACTGAACAGTTTGCAACGTCCACGTTTCACACTGACATTTTTGTACAAGGTACGAAAGTGCAAAATGTTAGATAAAGAGTCGAGACGTTACCAAGATAAAAGTGAGAGCTGCATGGTTCTTGTCCCCAATAGAAATGAGAATCAACGAATAAAAAGCAAACAATCCAATTTTATTGTGAAATCTGTAAAACATAGGTCAGAGGAAGAATTAAATACTAATTCCTTGTGTATAAGTTGGGATTTGAATCCATGTTTCCAACAACTTCGATCAGGTGTAGTGCAGTCTCCACAATTTACAATGTTTCAACTGAGGTTTCTGGGTAATCGAAGATGGAGGACGGAGGAAAACTTTGTGTATAAGAGCTTTTCCTTTATTGAGGTTTACTTCGTTGTTAGAGTTGATTTCTTCGTTTTTTGATGTAGCAATCACTGATTTATAAGTTGTTGGCTGGAAGAAAATACTTATGAATGAAAGAAACTAATATTGTACATAGTTCACACTGATGGGTTTAGTAAAATGCACCATTCTAATTAGTTGTCTGTTGCCGAGTTTTATCTTGTCTGAACTCAGAGATCTGATGTTCTACCCGCCATAATGCCTCCATTCATGAACATTTCCATTTCTCTCCGTTTCCTATCCTCATGCAACTCCCCCGCCCACCCGGTACCTCCAGAATTCAACTCCAATGTATAAGTGTCCAGAATTGTAGTTTGCGGATTGGTCGAATTCATGGCTCATTCGGAAGACAAT
>NW_025205083.1:6113-8153 GCF_004010195.1 Chiloscyllium plagiosum | reverse complement strand
TTGCCAACATTGCCCCCAAATTTGGAGTTGATTTTGGAAATTTCGTCGAGCTATTTATGGTTCAGCATAAACAAGTTTGAACACACTTGTTACGATAAGGTCATGACCCCATCCATTAATTAAATTAAACATCTGGAAAATCTTACCACTCGTCGAAATGTGTAAAAATATGAGTGATAGATAATTTCCAATTTCCACTGGTTGAAGAAAGTTAAATCAATTTATCAATAAACTACAACTATTTAAAACTTTAAGCATCTTTTATCTTAACTGCTTTTATCTACTTTCAACTCGATAACAATATATTGTTCCAATTTTAAAAAAACGCAACAACTTAATTTCAAAATCAAACAACGGTTGCTGTCAGGAGTACCTTTATTCATTTGGCTGGAAGATCTTCCTGTGTCGTTTTCCTTCTTTTTTTTACAGCGAAGATATTTAATGTCAAACAAATACCTTTGATACTGAGTGTTTTTGATAGACAGTCTTTCTCGACAGCAGTTACTCTCTTGAAGACAGTTAATCTGTCTAACTTCGAACATGCCTTTTTTTTATAACGTAATCAAGAGTCTGGTGCTGGAAAAGCATAGCCGATCAGGCAGCATTCGAGGATCAGGTGAATTGACGATTCGGGCTTTCGCCCTTCATGAGAAATGAGGCTTGTGGGCTGGGTGACTTAGAGATAAATGGGAGGGGGTGAGGCTGGGACGAAGGTGCGACACTGCTAGATGTACAGGCCAATTTTTGTCGAATGTGGATAGATACTTTGGGGCCTTGGACGAAGATGAGGGAGTGGTGTGGGTGTATATTTTGCAATTCCTGTGGGGGCAAGGGAATGTACCAAGAGTGGAGAGTGGGGTGTTTGGGGGCGTGGACGTGACGAGGAAGTCGTGAAGGACATGGTCACTCCAGAACGCTCATAGGGGTGGGGAGCGAAATATATCTCTGGTGCCGGGATCCGTTTGGAGATGACAGAAATGGTGGAGAATGCTGCGATATTTGGGAGGTTGGTGGAGAGCAAGGTGAGGACAGGATGGTGTTCTGTCCTTGTTGCAATGGGTTGGTGGGGTACAAGGGCGGTGGGGCGGAAAATGGAGGACATGTGCTGGAGGGCATCGCTAACCAGATGGGAAGGGGAATTGTGACCTTGGAAGAGGAAGGTCATCTGGGATTTTCGAAAGTGGAATTGGTCACCCTGGACACAGATGCGGCGGACGTGGTGGAATTGGGAAGATGGATGTCGTTTCTACAGGACGTAGTTTGGAGGAAATGTAGTCTAGGTAGCTGTGGGAGTTGGTTGGCTTTTAGGAGATGTCCATGATTAGTCAGTCGCTGAAGACAATAATACAGAGGTCCAGGAAGGGGAGGAAGATGTATGAGATGCGCCGGGTGAATTTGCGGTCTGTGTAAAAGGTATTAGTTATATTGATGAACTGTTGAGCCTCCTCGTTCGATTTGGCGCTGCTACAGTCATCGATATAGCGGAGCAACAGGTGGTGGATGGTGGCGGCGTAACTGCAGATGCTTCCTGCCCTCCTATGGTTGCCAGCAACACGCTCTTCACTCTGATCTCCAGCATCTGCAGTTCTCGCTTTCTCCTAATATCAAGTCTCAGTCCAGTTGCTGTTTCTTCATTACTCATTCACAGGATTTAGCTCTTTTTTTTTTGTCTGTTACGAGTTACACTTGAGGAGGTGGTGATGAGATTAAATCACTGAGGACTATGTGCAGTAGGAAAACACACAGTGCTGTTCAGGTGTGTAACGCAGGTTTTGGAATCGGTGATACTGAAGGAACCACAATACATTTCCAAGTCCGGATGCACAATGGTTTGAAAGGGAATATGCAGGTGGTTGTGATCCTATGTATCTGATGTCCATTTGCTTCCAGTTGGAAGTGGTCACGGAGTTTGGAATGTATTGTCTCAGGACCTTTGGAGAATTTCTGCAATGCATCTTGTTGTGACTGAGCATCAGTGGCGGATGGCATGCATATTGATGGATATGAGGCCAAACAACAGGCTGCTTTGTAATAGATGGC
>NW_025205083.1:0-3645 GCF_004010195.1 Chiloscyllium plagiosum | reverse complement strand
AGTTGTCAATTAAGTAACAAAATTAAAGGTGGATTCAAAGATAATGGCAGTGCAGTTAATGGGTGTGATTGTTGGGTGTGGGATGTCTTTCATGCAGAGAAAAGGCATCTCGCAATATTCATCTTAGAGTTTATGAGCTGTTGGTTAATCGGAAGACACTGTGGTGCACCAATATAATATTATTTCGATACATTATTTGAATTGGCATTCAGAGAATTTAGATCAGGGTCTTCCAATTTGGTCAGTGCTGAGGTACTGGAGAGTGTAGCTGTGGTCGGCCTGTGAACCCAAGAAGTGGCGGAGACGCCTCTTTTGCTGGTGTCTAGTCGATCTTTGGTATTTGCAACATATTGAGATGAAGGCGAGGACTGCAGGATTGTTCAGCGGACTGCCCACTGCGCTGTAATACAGGGAGGATTTCACATCTGGTGCAGAATGAAGTGCAGTAGCATTACGATATAACATGGTGAAGGGTATTGACAATGTGTTCTGTAGAAATTAATAAGAGTCCAGAACACACTCTTGCCTACTCGTTGACAGGGCTTGCGACAGCTGCTCATAGCTGACGAGCAACTTCCAGCGGAAGTGGAGAATTCAGTCATCGTGAGGTTGACATGTCAGCATGTACGATGAAGACAGAACAAGGAAGATGTTCTGCACACTTATTGTGAGAAGTATGGCACGAAATTAAATGGCCGGACCTCACAGATAACAGTTGTTTGCAAAAGTGAAATCTGAAAAGACATGGGAGATAAAAAGGGCCATAGTACAAAATAAAGTTAAGAAAGCTAAAAAAAAAAAGTTAAGAGACAATTGTGAAGACTTTGTGCGAGTTGTGGTGAACATTTATAATCAGTGTGATTAATTTGCAACTCAGTGCAGTAGAATGGCCTCCCAAAGTCGGATGGATAACAAGAAAATAAAGTGTTCTGGATGCTGAAAATCTGAAACAAAATCAGAAATCGTTGGAGGAACTCAGCAGGCGTGGCTGTATCTGTGGAGAGGACAGAGATTTAAGTTTTTGAGTTCAGTGATGCCAACACAACTTTCCATTCACAGATGCTGACAAAACTGGTAATTTTTTTCCAGGCATTTTATGGTTTTTTTTGGTTCGATTCTGTACTTTCATTAAAACTGGAGAAAGAAAATATATAATTGCATTGTTCAGTGCGATCTAACGACCACCGAATAGTGGGAAGGATATAGACGAAGAATATGTCGGAGCTTGGAGATATAATTTTATATTATCGGGTAGATAAAATGGAGCACTTCAATAACTCAAACATTTCCTGCGATAGTAATAGTTAATTTCCTCTGTGAGCTGCACAATCACCCTAAGCTTCCTCACACAACGAAAATTGTACTGACATACCAACCACCGGTCTCGGGAAGTGAATGCCATGCACAGATTGTGGGGATCCAGGCATCAAATAAAAGGTTAGAAGGAGTATCAGTGACATTGTCAAAGGAAGTGAGGGATTAACTTTCCAAGTATGTATTCAACAGAATTGCCTATCATCGGTAAAGGAAGCTTTGAAAAATGATTTGTGCTAAATGGATTAAGTAGGAGAAAGTGAGGACTGCAGATGCTGGAGATCAGAGCTGAAAATGTGTTGCTGGAAAAGCGCAGCAGGTCAGGCAGCATCCAACGAGCAGGAGAATCGACGTTTCGGGCATAGGCCCTTCTTCAGCCCTTTCCTGAAGAAGGGCTTTTGCCCAAAACGTCGATTCCCCTGCTCCTTGGATGCTGCCTGACCTGCTGCGCTTTACCAGCAACACATTTTTCAGCTCTAAATGGATTAGGTGACAGTATGGGAATGTTTCATGGAATTCAGAATTATAGGAGAAAATGTGGATGAATATATCTGAGTTAGAATAACCAACTGAGGGTGAACAGACCTCATTGTCTCAAGAACGGTTATTGTGATGGTTAGAATGGAATGTGTGGTTAGCAGAAAAAATACAGCAGTTTAGCAAAGGGCTACCTTCAAAGCTGAGATGAATTTGTTACATTCACGGTATAATCTCTGAAAAGGGAAAAATAATGAAAAGAAATCCACACACCAGATGATGAAGAAGTTACATATCAATTTAGAGAAGGAAAGGTGTAATCACGACCAATGAAGACTATATTTCACCTGTTAGAATTTGTCTCCAATATTCAAGTTTCAGAGTCATACAACATGGAAACAGACTCTTCAGTCCAACTAATCTATGCTGATTGTAATCGCAAACTAAATTAGTCTCATTTGGCTGGCCCATGCCCCTCCAAAACGTTATATTCATGTTCTTATCAATGGAATAAATGGATTTAATCCAGAAGTTAATCCTGAAATAAGCCTGGATATCAGGATACATTGCATAATTCAGGCTACTCTCAGTTTACCATTTTAGCTTGTCAAGTGCACACTGTCTTGGGCAGAAAAAAAAAATCTTTTCCAAAAATTAGAACTCTGTTATATCAATAAAAGGTCAAAAGGGATGAATTTGATTATGTCTGCGATGTAGTCACCACGGACTCGATCGGACCCATGCTGTTTCTTCTCTCTAATATATTGCGCCGATTTGCTCACAGAAACCAGAGGTTTACAGATCCTCATATAATGTGGATGAAGCAACCGAAAGCAATGTCGCTGAATTCAGAGATGGCACAAAGATAGGTGGAAGAATATGTCGTCTTCAGGAGGCGGGAAGGCTGCAGGTGGACTCGGACAGCCGAGGAGTGTGTGCAAAAAGTGGCAGATAGAAATTAAAGTGGAAACGCGTGAGGCTGTGGACTTCGGTCAGAAGGGTGGACGTGTAGGATACGAGTGAATACTCTTGTCAGCTTAGCATTCACGTTGACTTCATAATTCGGAAAGCAAATGCAATGTTGACATTCATTTGGAGATGGTTAGAATAGAACATAGAACATCGAACAAGAGAGGCTTTTTGGCTCTCATTGCGCAGAACTGTTGAGCGAACCTGAAGCTTATCTGTCTTATACTATTTCATTTTCATCCACATGTCAATGCATTGTCAGTTAAATGACCATTAAGAAGGCACAGGCAATGCTTTCCATGCCGCTACTTCACTCTGAGGAAAGAAACCACCTCTGACATTCGTCCTATATCGGTCACCCTTCAATTTAAAGCTATGTCCCATCTTGCGACCCATCAGAATCAGAGGGAAAAGGCTCTCATTGCCTACCCAAACTAAACCTCTGATTATCTTGTATATCCCTATTCAGTCACCTCTCAACCATCTTCCCTCTGACAGTGTCACATCCCTCACACAATCTTCCCTCCATACCAGGCAACATCCAAATAAAATGCATGTGGGAATGTGTGAGGGTAGGGATTTCGGTAGGAAGAGTAGAAGTCTAGGATACGAGTGAATACTCTTGTCAGCTTAACATTCAAGTTGACTTCATATTTCGGGAAGCAAACGCAACGTTCGCATTCATTTTGAGATGGCTAGAATAGAACATAGAACATCAAACAGGAGAGGCTTTTTGGCCCTCATTGCGCAGAACTGTTGAGCGAACCTGAAGCTTATCTGTTGTTTAATATTTCATTTTCATCTAACATGTTTACCCATTTTCAGTTAAATGACCTTTAGGTTAGCGAGTCTACTGTTGTCACAGGCAGTGCTTTCCATGCCGCT
>NW_025205082.1:7649-10046 GCF_004010195.1 Chiloscyllium plagiosum | reverse complement strand
CATTTCCCAGGCCCTGTGCACTTGAAGCCACGTCTCAGTTATTCCCACAATATCGTATCTGCCAATTTCCAAAAATGCCTCAAGCTCATCCATCTTATATCTAATGTTTCGTGCATTCATGTATCGTATTTTTTAATTTGTTACTACCCTCACCCTTCCCATCAACTCCTATTTCACTCAACCTTACAGCATGATCCCTTTCTGAGTTTTCTGCCTCATTGATACAGTTGTCTTTCTTGACTTCCCTTGTTCTAACTTTCCCTTCAATTTCCTTCTTAAACATCCAGTTTGTCCCCTCCCCACCCCCTTCCGCTACTTAGTTTAAACGTAACTGTGTTGCAGTAGCAAACCTGCCTGCCAGAACGCTGGTCCCTAACCTATTCAGGTGCAAACCGTTTCTCTTATATAATTTATGCTTACCACAAAACATACTCAAGTGATCCAAGAATTTAAATCCTTGCTTCCTGCACCATTTCCCCAGCCACATGTTCAAGTCCATTATGTCCCTGTTTATGTCCCCGAGGTTCTGGAAGCAAACCGGAGATAACCACCCTGGGCGTTCTCCTTTTCAGCCTTCTTCCTAGTTCTCCAAAGTCCCGCTGTAGTACTTCCCCTTCTTCCCGACATCATTTGTGCCGACATGTCCCACCACCTCTGCCTCTTCACCTTCGTCCCTGAGGATTTCCTGCACTATGTCTGTGATGTCTTTTACCCTAGCACCAGGAAGGCAACACACCATCCTTAAGTCCCGCCTGCTGCCACAAAAACGCTGGTCAGTTCCTCTCACTACGGAGTCCCCTATCTTGAAGGAATTCGAGTAAATAAATTCTTCATGAACCGTTGAATCTCATGAATCGTGGTTTACGTTCGCAAATTTCCTGTTATCAATAAATTAATAATGAATTCGAACAAGCTGCCTTAAATCCCAATCGTTTGCTCACTTCTTTGTGTTCACCAGTGATCATACTTCCCTATCTATAAATACCTTGTCCCTGCCAACTTTTGTGTAAGACGCACAAGGTGTTAAAAGATTTGCTCAAATTTCTATGTAAGGCAAGAATGACTGTATGTCCTCTCTCTATTCCAGGTTTACACATTGGATGTGCTGAATGTCCGCCTGGGATACCTACATTCAAGTCTCTTTCGGCGGAAAGTCCTGAGTAATAAACTCAAGGCCGGCTTATTCTCCTCCTGATGATATGTTAAATGCTTCAAGGTTTTATCGAATCTTCCTGTTGCTCTGTGCTAGTTCGATGGGCTATAGTGTCTCCGAATATTCCTCCATCTAAGACTCTGGTTACTGAATGGTCTCTTCCAGATTTCCTGAAAAGGGATCGAGGGAGTGATTGGTTTATTGCTGTTCCCATAAAACGAACACATGGCTGAATTACCTCTTCCTTCACCATAAAAATTCTCAAATAGTTTTGTCACATTTACCAATTTCCATGCAGCAGGCTCATTGGGCTAAAGGGCCTCATGTTATTCTCGTCTTCCAGTTTTCTTCTGTTGCAGACTTGAGACTAAATGGACAATATCTCTCCCTGTGTAACAAAATATTGATGTTGCATGGCCTACTCTGGGTACAGTGTTGAAGGCTGGAGGGGCTGATTGTCCCCCTTCTGTAAGAGTATATCAGTCTCAAAGGGATTGACTAGCCTCGTCCTGTTCTGTTTCAGCACGATGTAAATTAGATGTACAAATCTTTTGGGTATTGGAGTAATAATTCAAGTTAGAGCATAAATTCACATTCCAGTTTAACTGTGTTAACCCATGTGAATGCTAATGCAGGGAAAAATGATTTTCCTGATAACATTTCAGAAGATTTGAATTCACAGGATGTTGAGCACTGAGTTAGAGATCATGCTGTTTTGGAATTAATTGCAAACCTTGCTGCAATGGAGGGTTTGGGTGAAGTGAGAATAATATATTGGTTTTCTTTTACGCTGTCATATTACAATACTTTTTTTAAATTCCGATTTTAGACCTGAATCATCCAAGCCATAAAGGTTTGAGGGCAAGTTGGCTTCAGTGAATTGGAGAAGTTAGTGAAAAAAAAAATTCGATGGTTGATAATGTGTAATATCCATCGAAACCCTCGAAGCTGTACAATGTACATTTATTCCACAAAAGTACAAGCAGCAAAAAGTGACTCAATGATGGTTACCAAAAGTTAAAGCTGGCATGAGATCAAAAGAAAATAGCTGAGATAAAATGAAGATATTGTGGGAAAACATGGATGCAATGAAACATACGATCCAGTAAAGAGGGAACAAAAGGCTAATAAGCAAATCATAAAGGAAAGAAGATTGCAAAGTAAATTGAAACATAAAGACTGCTAAAAGCTTCCAGGTATTGGTCAGAGTAAATGCAGTCAAGAACAAAGGTGAAAGTGAGTGT
>NW_025205082.1:1576-3403 GCF_004010195.1 Chiloscyllium plagiosum | reverse complement strand
AATTGCAAACAGATGTTAACTGCGATAATAGTCCATTTTCACAATGTGTCGGGAGAGACACCGCCCGTGTTTGATCTGTCTAGTTTCAATTTTCATTCTCCCTTGTCAGCACCCTCCTGGCTCACATAGTAACGTAGAAGGTCTTTCCTTTGAGGTTCTGTTTTGTAATTGGCCGCGTTTATTGACATTGAGGTCCATGTGCAGTATGCTAAACTGAGAAGCTGGCTCACGAAAAATTCAGTTGGATTTACTTAAAAATACTTAACTCGTGACTGGGTAAATGACTGGAAAGACTGAAAGAATGGCATATGGGAGAGTGTTAAATATCAGTTCATTAAAGTTCACAACCCCTCTGGTTTTGTGATGTAACACAATTTCTCTCAGGTTTGGTTCAAAATTCTGATTCTCCTCCGCATTCAAACGCCAACGCTGCATTTCTCATGATTACGCTTCGCATTAAAATAAAACACATCAAACACATTTTAATGAGCAGCCACTCCTTCTGGAGCTTCAACTATCTCCTCTAAGTGTACTTCGAGGAACTCACCAATACGAGTTTGAAAAACTTTATTCGCACATCTCATTTAAACTTCACCACCACCCACCCACACACCTTGAACTCATGACCCCCTCCACCCATAGATAAAGCTTGATAAGTTGCATATCCATCCCATTAACAATCCTATAACTTCTCACAGATCGCTCATCAAACTCCAGCATTCTCGTGAAAATCGTCCAGAACTTCATCAATCTGAGTATCGTCTGCAAACTTATTAACTGGACCAGCCACGTTTTCCTCTGAATGATTAATGCATATCACAAATAGTAGAGATCCCAGCACTGATCCCTGTATAACACTGCTAGAGTCAACCCTCCATTCTGAGAAGCCTCCATTAACCCTTAACATCTGCCTCATATGACTTAGCCAAATCTGAATCCATCTTGCCAGATCTCCCCTAACACTTCGTAAATTTATCTTTTATACCAGCCTGCCACGGTGAAATTGTCGAATGCTTTAATAAATTCCATGTAGATAACATCAATCACTTTGCCCTCATCAATCATCTTCATTCCCCGGCAAAACAAACTCGATCAAGTCAGTGAGGAATGACCACGCCTGCAGTAAACCATGCTATTTATGGCTAATAAGACCTTTTATTGTAAAGGTGCATAGATCTTGTTCCTGGGAATCTTTTGCAATAATTTCCCGACCACTGATGCGACACGCACAGGTCTGCAATTTCCAGGATTATCCCAGTGACCCTTCTTAAATAATGGGACAACATTGGCTATTTTACAGTCCTCTGGAACCTAGTCTTCGGCCAAAGAGAATACAAAAATGTCTATCAGTACTCCAGCAATTTAGTATTTTGCCTCCCAAAATATTCTTGAAAAGATCCCATCAAGTGCGGGGGATTAATCTATCCATAACGTTTTTGAAGATGCTCAAAATCTCTTCCTTTTTATAGCAACTTTGCGAAGAGATTTGTCACTCTGTTACCTGAGATCATTCTCCACCAGTTTCTTCTTTTTAGTGAATACTGACACAAGGTATACATTTCGGGACTCACTTACCTTTTAGAATCATATAAACTCTACATCGCAGAAAAAGGTCCTTCAGCCCATCAGGACCACATCGACACGCCAGAGTACATCGCACACAACGCGTTCTTCCTATACATCCCTGAACACTGTGGGCAAATTAGTATGGTCAATTCACCTAAAGTACACATCTTCAGATTGTGGGAGGAATCTGGAGCAGACCCGTGGAAAATGTGCAAACTTCACACAGATGATACCAGAGATATTAATCAAACCCAGGTCCTT
>NW_025205082.1:0-932 GCF_004010195.1 Chiloscyllium plagiosum | reverse complement strand
ACCTCCCTTTTTAAAATCATATTCCCAAACATGGTCCATATATTGGATTAGATTAGATTCTCTACAGTGTGGAAACAGGCTCTTCGGCCCAACCAGTCCACACCGACACCCCGAAGAGTAACCCATTTCCCTCTGATTAATGCACCTCAAACTATGGGCAATTTAGCATGGTAAATTCACCTGAACTGCACATCCTTGGACTGTGGGAGGAACCGGAGTCCCCGAATGAAACCCACGCAGACACGGGGAGAATGTGCAAACTCCGCACAGATAGTTGCCCGAGGCTGGAATCAAACCTGGGACATTATTTCTGTGAGGCAGCAGTGCTAAACACTGAGCCACCATGCCGCCCCTCTATCTCACGCTGGATTTTAGGAGGCCTGTCGTTCATCAAAAACATTGTGATTTCACACTTGCCATGCCTGAGTTCTACACAGATTGCCTCGCTGCACGAATACTGTGATGTATCGTCCGTCACTTATTATTAATGGATACTCCTTTAGCAGGGATGTAACTCACTCACACATTCTGTAACTTTTTCTACCACACCAAAAATATCTCAATTCTGGGACATCCAGCTATTGGTACTGTCTCTCTTTCAACGAAGAAATCGCAATAATTGTGTAATCACCATAACGTCATTGTAGAAGTGCTCACCAAATCTGTCGGTTCACTTACCTTGCCGATTACATTTCTCACATTGATACACGTGCATTTCTGAACACCTCCCCTGCTCCTTTGAGCAGTGAATCAAAGCCTGGTTTACCCTTACTCGGGTCTGCCTTGATTTCTAACTCTTCCTCAACTTCTGCATGTACTGCCCTACTCCGCTGGTTACCACTGCTCTCCCAAATGAGACTAAACGCTCCCCAAACATTCTAATAAGTAGTACCAGTCCATTCCCCGAATCAGGACATCAGTCCCAGTCCCAA
>NW_025205081.1:0-10044 GCF_004010195.1 Chiloscyllium plagiosum | reverse complement strand
GATGAGGTTCAGATCAAGTGTTTGTTTTTGCGAATAAAAATTCAGGGAGGACAAATACAGTTATCGGTAAGGCACAGGCCTGAGAGACGAAGGGATGCAGTTGCATGGATCCTTGGAAGTGGCGTCACACATGAACAGGATGGTGAAAGTAGCATTTTGGCACACTTGTCTTCATGTGTCAGACTATTTAGTACAGGAGTTCGAAGATACTTGGAACATTGTCCTCAGTATTTCCCTTGGACATAGGAGTCTATGGGATGATCTTATAAACGTGTATAAAACCGTGCGGGGCACAAGTAACGTGAATAGATAAGGGCAGGCGAACCCAAACCTAAAGGGTATAAACGTAAGGTTAGACATCAAATATTTATAGAGGGACCTGAGGGGCAACAATTTCCACTGAGAATGGTGCATATCTGGAACGAACTGCCAGAGGAAATGGTGGAAACAAGTACAATTGCAACATGAAACAGACATTTGGGCAGATGTATGGAGAGGAAAAGATTTGAAGGGATGTATATTGAGTCAGGCACTGTCTGCGTATCTACTCGATAAAGAGAAACAGACAGAATCTGAATTTAGAGTGACGCAGTGAGTGTTACATTAAGCAAGTGGTACTGAGTCCCAGAGAGATCTGGAAAGTCGCAGTCTCCACTTCAGGCTGCAATGCTTCATCTCTCTGGAATGGAGAATTCAGTTGGCTCAGGATCTGGAGTAGCAGCAAAATGTGCATTCGGAGGAAATTAGCCCCACATGGTGAGGGATACCACATGGAGAGATACTCAGTGATAGCGCCAGTGTTCAGGAACGTATCAGAATCAAACAATGGTCAGGAAGAAGGCGCTTGATTCGTGGTGCAATTTTGTCATTAGTCAGGGATGAGTGAGTTATTAGTGTTCAGACGATGGCCCAGTGTTCTTATTAGACTGTTCAGCCAAGGATACACGCCAGCTTAATAACTTTCAGTGAAGTAAATCTGTTATAAGTAGCTGGCCTGGCTTGCATATTATCCAGACCCAGAACAATATGTCTGTAAATTAACTGATCTCTGAAATGGTCCAGCAAGCCAGTCAGTTCAAGGGCAGCGAGGGCAAGAAAAACTGATCAGTGAGAAACACCAAATTCGCACGAGTGAATTAAAAATACCTCTGCTGTGACTAGTATGCCGGGCAATCACGCAGGTAGGTTTATGGATAGTTCTTTAAAATGTCAGAGATGATGCAGGGACAGGGTTCAGATGAAAGGAGCTTTCCAACTTCAAAGACAAAAGGCGAAACATTGGAAAAAGCATTGGGGATGTGTCTGAAGACAAGTAGAAAGAAACAGAAAGGGACAGAGTCTAAGTAAAACTGTGTATTAACGAATAGATTTGTGACAGGAAATTGTGAGAAAATGTAAATTATGATGTGCTTTTTTTTAGAGTGGACCAAGTGTCTCCAATATGGCAGATAGTCGCAGACATAAATGAGATTTAGGCATTAGACCGACGTGGTTGCAGGATAAACAGAAAATGAATTTGATCTTCAACTGTACACAAAATTCCGGAGACTCAGAAAGAATGGGAAAGCAGAGTCGGTACCCCTGACAGTTATGGATAACAAAGAAATTGCGGAGAAAGCATTTGGCCTGAGATTATTTAGTTGAGTCCGGCTGAATGAAAATTATGCATACAAAGTATTAAAACCACAAGCAGGTGAACTGTGTTTCGGCTGACTAGCATCATTTTATTGATCATTGTTTCATGAAACAGGAATTCGTTGTATTTTGTAACAAAGCCACTGCGTTACTTTTGGGTGAACTGGATGGTTGTAGAATCTGGGACAGGCACACTGGCAAGAGTGATATTCAAAGAGGAGTTCGAAGAATGTTTTTTTTTGGTCAGTTTTTTTAAATAATATGTTGTGTAAACGTATAGGGACATAGCTATTTGAGATCTACCGTTCAGTGATGAATGTGAGTGCATGAGTGCTATCACACTGAACGATCCTCCAGGAAATTGTAATAATTTGGAATTCAAAGAGATTATGACGTTTAATAATGACCAGTAAGCGCACCAACAATCAGAAACAAAGCCGATTACATGAGTTTGAGTAGAGAATCTTTCAAGGTAAACAGGGTAAACAGACTGACAGGTTTAGCTGAAAAAGACTAGTGGAAAACATGGGAAGGAGCTGTTTGAAATATCCAACAAAAAGACGAAACCTCAGCAAGAAAGGGAGAAGGCAATTCTTGATCTGGTGTTATGCAACGAACCGAATTTGATCAGGGACCTCGAAGTAAAGGTGCCATTAGGAGCTGGTGAGCATAATATCATAAGTTTTAATCTTCAAACTGAGAGGAAGAAGGGATAATCTGAAGTGTCAGTATTGCCATTGAACAAAGGGAGTTATGGGGCTATTGCGGAGGAGCTGGCTAATGTTCACTGGTTCAGTACACTCGCATGGATGGCAGTGGAACAACGATGGCAGGTATTTCAGTATGTAATGCAGAAGGGGCAGGATCAGTTCATTCCAAAGAAGAAGGAAGATTCTGAGGGGAGGCAGGGGCAGCCATGGCTGACGAGGGAAGTTAAGGACTGTATAAAAATAAAATAGAAAAAGTATAACACAGCAAAGACGAGCGGGAAGCTGGAGGAATGGGAAACCTTTAAAGAGCAACAGAGGATAACTAAAAAGGCAATATGCGGAGAAAAATGAATTACGAAGGCAAACTGGCCAAAAATATAAAGGAGCATAGTAAAAGCTTCTTTAGGTGTGTGAAATAAAAAGTTAGGACTAAAGTTGGGCCATTGAAGACAGAAACGGGTGAATTTATTATGGGGAACAAGAAAATGGCAGAAGAGTTCAATAGGTACTTTGGATCTGTCTTCAGTGGCGAAGACACAAGCAACCTCCCAGATGTAATAGTGGCTGAAGTCCCTAGGGTAATTGATGAAGTGAAGGAAATTTATATTAGGCAGAAAAAGTGATGGATAGACTGTTAGGTCTGAAGGCTGGTAAGTCCCCAGGACCTGATTGCCTGCATCCTAGGATACTTAAGGGGGTGGTTCTCGAAATCTTAGACGCATTGGTAAATATTTTCCAATGTTCCATAGATTCAGGATCAATTCCTGAGGATTGGATGGTGGCTAATATTGTCCCACTTTTGAAGAAATGAGGGATAGAGAAAACAACGAATTATACACTGGTTAGCCTGACGTCAGTGGTAGGAAAGACTCTGGAGTCAATTATAAAATATGAAATTACGACTCATTTGGATTGCAGCAACAGGATATGTCAGAGGCAGCGTGGATTTACAAAGGGGAAATCGTGCTTGCCTAATGTTCTGGATTATTTTGAGAAAGCAACTATGACGATGGACAAGGGAGAGCCAGTAGATGTCGTATACCAGGACTTTCAAAAAGCCTTTGATAAAGTCCCACATAGGAGATTACTGAGGAAAATTAGGGCACATGGTATTGGGGGCAAAATACTGATTTGGATTTAAAATTGACTGGCTGACAGGAAGCAAAGTGTAGTGATAAATGGGTCGCTTTCAGAATGGCAGGCGGTGACCAGTGGGGGAACACAAGGTTCGGTGCTGGAACCGCAGCTGTTTACAATACACATAAATGCTATAGATGAATGTATTAAAAGTAATATTAGCAAATTTGTGAATGACACAAAGCTGGATGGCAGGGCGAAATGTGAGGAGGATATTATGAGAATACAGGATGATTGAATAGGCTAGGTCAAAGGACAGAAGGATGACAGATGCAGTTTAATGTGGATAAATGTGTGGTTATCTACATTGGTGGCAAGAAAAGGAAGGTAGATTACTATCTAAATGGAGTCAAGTTAGGTAAAGGGGAAGTACAACGAGATCTAGGTGTTCTTGTACATCAATCAATGAAAGCAAGCATGCAGGTACAGCAGACAGTACAGAAAGCTAATGGCATGCTGGCCTTCATAACAAGAGGAATTGAGTATAGGAGCAAAGGTGACTTTCTTCAGCTGTACAGGGCCCCGGTGAGACCACACTTGGAGTAATGTGTGAAGTTTTGGTCTCCACATTTGAGGAAGGACATTCTGACTATTTGGGGAGCGCAGGGTCGGTTCACGAGGTCAATTCCCAGAATGACGGTACTACCATATGTTGAAAGATTGCAACGACTGGGCCGAAAGACACTTGAGTTTAGAAGAATGAGAGGGTGTCTGATTGAGACGTATAAGATTATTAAAGGATTGGACACTCTGAATGCAGGAAGTGTGTTTCAGCAGATCGTGAGTCCAGTCAAGAGGACACAGGATAAAAATAAGGGGTAGGCCATACAGAACAGAGTTCAGCAGAAACGTCTTCACTCAGATAGTGGTGGATATATGGAATGCTCTGCCCCAGAAGGCAGTGGAGATCGATTCCCTGGATACTTTCAAGAAAGAGATGGATAGAGCTCTGGAAGATAGTGGAATAAGGCAGGAAAAAGATACTGATTGTGGATGATCAGCCATGATCATAATGAATGGTGTTGCTGGCTCGAAAGGCCGAATTGCCCACTCCTACACATATTGCCTATTCCCAAATGTGCTTTACACAGGATGGAAAGGATCCGACTTGATTAAATGATGCTTAGAAGACAAAAAAACCCAACAATTTTGACAAAACCAATGCTTTAGAAATATGGATGTATTTGTTAAAGGGATCACAAAAAGGTCTCCCAGCACGGGAAGAGCAGTGGGAAGGGGAATCATTGTCAGGGTTGAATGAGATGACAGGAACAGGGAGAGTTAAAAGTGATGTAGGTGTTAAGAGTGTGATAGAGAGTGGCGATGGCTTGAAGAATGTTACAGAGGTAGAACGAATTGCTGCAGTTGGAGGATTTGGAGCGGTAGCGATGGAAGTATGCATTTTTATTAAAGCATTCGTAGGCTGAGGATGTCACTGGTTGGACCACTATACATTGCCCACTGCTAATTTCTTGGAGGCTGCTTAGAGCCGCATTGTTGTGGGTCTGGAGTCACATGTGACGCAAGTGTCAGATGTCCTTCCCGAAAGGACAAACATGAACTAGTTAAGTTTTTATTCGAGATGATCAACAATTAGTTTGTGGTTGATTCGCTGATGTCTTGTGCAGCCAAAGCATGACAAATCAACCCCGATTCTCAATACTCTGACCAAAGAAGGCAAGCAGCAAAACATCTGCTTCCCGTCACTATCGACCTGTAACGCAAGTTTCAAAGAACTGTTTCCCTGCATCCCTCGGTTTCTCTGTTTGACAGCACTATCCAGGGCACGAATATTAACTGTAGAAGTTCTACCCTGGTTTTCTTAACAAAATGCAACATCGTTCGTTTCTCTACCTGCTATTCCTAAACACAGGACCAGCAATAATGTTGATCCCATCGTACCCTTAGATAACCCACTTCACTCTCCACTTTCCCACCAACTTCAATGTCACGCACATGACTTCTGTACTCTCATACAAAGTGTTTATATAAAGTGATGCACAACATGGACCCAGCACCGAACCTCACGACACATTGTTGTTTACAGGCCTGCAGTTTGTGCAGCAACCCTCTATGAACACACTCTATCTGCAGCCGATAATCCAATTTTGAATCCAGTTGGTGAGCACTCCCTGGTCCTGTCTGATCTTAACTTCATAACCAGTCTGCAGCGATCAACGAACAAAGAAATAGCTACTGCCTGGATGAATAGTATGGCATTAACCATGGGGAATTTTAGTCTACATGCAAATTGGTTGAATCTGCTCAGCCAGAGTAGCCTTGAAGAGGAATTTGTCGAGTGTTTCTGTGATAGTTTATTTCAACAGTATGTAAGGTACCCAACAAGGGAGCAAGCTATCCTCGATCTAATCCAGCCTAATGTGGCAGGAATGATTATTGACCTCTTAGATGGAAATTTTCATGGAAGGAGTGATCACAGTATGATTCAATTTAGAATACAGATGGAGTGTGTGGAGATAAAATACAATACCAAAGGTCACTGCTTAAACAAGGGAGACTACAATAGAATGAGGGAGGACTTGGCGAAAGTAGACTGGAAACGAAGATTTTAATGTGGGCCTGTTGACGAGCAGTGGAGGACATTCAAACATTTTATTTCAAAGTGCTCAGCAAAAGCATATTTCAATGAAAAGAAACGACCGTAAGAAAAGTGTTAATCTGCAATGGTGTTTTAGGAAATATGGAAGGGCATCAAATTGAAATGGAAGCTATGCAAAGTTTCGAAAAAAACAGCAGGAAGCCAGAAGATCGGCAAAACTTGAAAGGTCAACAGAAAGCCACGAAAGGAGCTACAAAGAATAGCAGGATAGAACACGAGATACAGGAGCACAGATGAGAAAGACAGTTAGCAAATGTTTCTACAAATATAGAAAACGCAAAGTAGTGTCTAAAGGAAACGTTGGTTCTTTAGAGGATGAAGAGGGGCATTTAGTTATAGAATATGATGAAATGGCTGAGGAATTGAACAGGAATTTTGTATCGCTCTTCACATGAGCAGTATTTGACAAGGAGAAGAAGGTAGGTGAGAATCTGAAAAAATCATTATGACGGAAGAGGTACTGTTGGGCAATCTAATGCACCTGAGGATGGAGAAGTCGCCTGGCCCTGACAGCATGCATTCCATGCTCCGAGAAAAGATGTTGGGAGAAATAGCAAGTCCAGTGTTAGTAATTTTCCAAAATTCGCTGGGCTCTGGGGCAGCCCCACTAGATTGGAAAATAACAAATGTGATGCCACTGTTTTAAACGGGAGGCAGACGAAAGGTAGAGAAGTATAGACCGGTTACCTGAACCTCTGTCGTCGGGAACATGATTGAGTCTGCTATCAAGGAAAAAAACGCAGGGCATCGCGATATATATTGTCCCTTTGGACAGACGCAGCATGGGTTCATGAAAGACAGGTCATGCTAAGCAAATCTTTTGGAATGCTATGAAGATATTACGAGCAATGTGGACAATGGGAACGCAGTGGATGTGGTGTATCTCGATTTTCACAAGGACTTCGATAAGGTGCTGTATAATAGGCTGCTGCATAAGTTAAGGATATGTGGCTTCACGGGTGAAGTATTGTGATGGGCAGAGGATTGGTTGATTGAGAGGAAGCAGGGAGTGTGGATAAATGAGTGCTATTCTGATGACTCGTGGTGCGCCTTAGGGATCGGTGTTGCGGCCATAATTATTTAAAATATATCTGGATGATATGGAGTTGGGTACCTCGTGTAGTGTGTCAAGGTTTGCAGATGACACGAAGGTGAGTGTGAGAGCAAAATGTGCAGAGGACTATGAAACTTTGCAGAGAAACACAGATTAACTGAGCAAAGGTCTGGCAGATGGAATGCAACGTTAATAACTGTGATGTCACACATTTTGATAGGACTAAGTTAAAAATCGCACAACACCAATTTATAGTCCACCAAGATTATTTGGAAGTACTAGTTTTCGGAGCGCCACTCCTTTATCAGGTGGTCGAAAGCTAGTGTATCCAAATAAAACTTTTGGATGATAATCTAGTGCTGTGTAATTTTCAACTGTGTCTACCCCAGTCCAACATTGGTAGACTTCAATTTTTTTGTAGGAGTAACAGTACAAAGGATTATTACTTGAATGGTAAAAAGTAGCAGCATGATGCTGTGCAGAGGCGTCTGGGTGCTTGTGCACGTATCACAGAAGGTTGGTCTGAAGTTACAACAAATAATTAGAAGACAACTGAAATTCTGTTATTCATTGGTGAATGGATTGAATTTAAAAGCAGAAAGGTTATGTTGCAACTGCACAAATTGCTGGTAAAGCCACACCTGGATTACTGTGTGGAGTTTTGGTCACCTTACTTGGGAAAGGATGTATTTGTACTGCAGGGGGTGCAAAGGACATTCACAAGGTTGATTCCGGAGTAGAGGGGGTTGGCTTATGAGGAGATACAGAGTAGACTGGAAATAAGATCATTGAAATTCAAATGAATGGGGGCGGATCTTATAGAAACATGCAAATTTATGAAGGAATAGATAAGATAGACTTACAGATGATGTTCCACTGTAGGTGAAGCGAGGACAAGAGAGTCTAAATTCATGATTATAGGGAGCAGAGTTGGGACTGAATTGAGAAGGAACGTCTTCACCCAGAGGTATTTTAATCGATGGAATTCCTAGCTGAGTGAAGCAGTTCTCACTACCTCAGTAAACACTTATTAGCTAAGGTAGAATTGTTTTTTTAGTAATTAAGGAATTAAGGGATACGGTCTGTGCACGAATATGTGGATCTGTGTCCACGGCAAGATAAATCCTTACCTTATTAAATGGCAGAGCAGGCTTGAAGGACTGGATGGCCTACCCCTTCTCGTCGCTCTGATGTTCTTTTAGTCTGCCATGCAAAATCTTGTCAAATGCCTTGCTGAAGTTCATGCAGACAACGTCTACTTCGCTGTTTTTATCTATCACTTATCTACATTCCCAAAAACTCAGTCAAATTTGTCAAAAATTATTTTCGACGGACAAAGTCATGATAACTATTGCTCATCAGACCTTGCGTTTCCAAATGCCATGACTATCTTTTCTCTCAGAATCTTCTTCAACAACTGACACATCACTTCAAACAGTCTCCCTGGTCTGTAGTGGCTGTCGATTACACAAATATCTCGACGAGGGGCCCCGTAATTTCTTCCTGAGCTTCTCACATCACATCCTGAGCTTCATGCATCATATCTGCTCGTGAAAGTTATCCCCAAACCGCCACTCGTCTCCCCCAGCCTGATCAATTCTGCCATTTATGGTCACATAAAAATATAAAATCCACCAGATTTTCTAATATTCCCTTTTTGTAAACTAATGTGTCTCCCACTGTTTCGAAGTGTGCAGATATTTATTTTTGTCATATCCTTTATAATACACTCTAGCTGTTCCCCAATTACTGTCAGGTAGCACAGTTTGGTTTCAGACTGACTGCATAAAGGCTTTTGGGAAACTTTGTGTATCAAGGTGAAACAGGCAGCTACAAGGTTTGTGAAGGTTTTTAGCTCAGGTTGGCTTTTCATTACCTGGCGAGGGAACATCATCGTGGCGACCTGCAAGTGAAGCTAAGCGATTTTCTCCTGCTTTCTATTTATATGTTTGCCCTGGATGGTGTTCCTGGGGTTTATGATGATGCCATTTCCTGTTCGTTTTCTATGGGGCTAACAGATGGTATCAAGATCTATGTGTTTGTTTATGGCGTTGTGGTTGGAGCACCAGGCCGCTAGGAATTCTCTGGCATGTTTTTGCTTAGCTTGTCCCAGGATAGATGTGTTGTCCCAGTCGAAATGGTCCTTTTTTCATCCGTGTATAGGGCTACGAGGGAGAGTGGTTCGTGTGTTTTTGCGGCTAGCTGGTGTTCGTGTATCCTGGTGGCTAACTTTCATCCTGTTTGTCCTACATCGTGTTTTTGGCAGTCCTTGCATGGAATTTTGTAGATGACGTTGATTTGTCCATGGGTCTTTTAAGTTTGTTAGTTTTTGTTTGAGAGTGTTCATGGGTTTGTGTGCTACGAGGATTCCGAGGGGTCTTAGTAGTCTGGCTGTCATTTCTGAAACTTCGTTGATGTGATGGTAAGGCGGTTAGGGTTTCTGGTTGTGTTTGGTCTGCTTTTCGTGGTTTGTTCTTGAGGAATCTGCGGACTGTATTTTTTGAGTATCTGTTCTTCTTGAATACGTTGTAGAGGTGGTTCTCCTCTGTTTTCCGAAGTTCGTCTGTGCTGCAGTGTGTGGTGACTCGTTGGAATAGTGTTCTGATACAGCTTCATTTGTGTGTGTTGGGGTGGTTGCTGGTGCAGTTAGGTATTTGGTCGGTGTTTGTCGGTGTTCTATATACGCAGGTTTGTACTTCTCCGTTGTCCTTTCTTTCTACTTTCTTTCGAAAGAAAGGACAACGGAGAAGTACAAACCTACGTATACAGAAAACCAACAACCACTGACTAAATACTTAACTACACCAGCAACCATCCCAACACACATAAACGAAGCTGTATCAGAACACTATTCCAACGAGCCACCACACACAACCCTTCCAACACTC
>NW_025205080.1:6742-10042 GCF_004010195.1 Chiloscyllium plagiosum | reverse complement strand
CCAGGGGTTAGGGTCTGGAACACAGTGCCTGAGAGTGTGTGATAGGCTGGATTAATCCAGGGGTTAGGATGTGTAACACAGTGCCTGAGAGTGTGGGGTAGGCCAGATTAATCCACAAGTAGGGTCTGGAACACAGTGCCTGAGAGTGTGCGATAGGCCAGATTAATCCACGGGTAGGGTCTGGAACACAGTGTCTGAGAGTGTGGGATAGGCCAGATTAATCCAGGGTTTAGGTCTGGAACACAGTGCCAGAGAGTGTGGGTTTGGCTGGATTAATCGAAGGTTTAGGGTCTGGAACACAATGCCTGAGAGTTTGGAATAGGGCGGATTAATGCAGGGGTTTTGGTCTGGAATACAGTTTCTGAGAGTGTTGGATAGGCCAGATTAATGCAGGGTTTAGGGTCTGAAACAGGGTGGCTGAGAGTCAGGGATAGGCCAGATTAATCCAGGGTTATGGCCTGGAACACAGTGTCTGAGAGTGTGGGAGAGGCCGGATTAATCCACGGGTTAGGGTCTGCAACACAGTGTCTGAGAATGTGGGTTAGGCCGGATTAATCCAAGGGTTAGGGTCTGGAACACAGTATCTGAGAATGTGGGTTAGGCCGGTATAATCCAAGGGTGAGGATCTGGAACACAGTGCCAGAGAGTGTGGGGGAGGCTGAATTAATTCAGGTCTGAGGGTCTGGAACACAGTGCCTGAGAGATTGGGATAGGCTGGATTAATCCAGGGGTTAGGGTCTGCAACACAGTGTCTGAGAATGTGGGTTAGGCCTGATTTATCCAGGGGATAGGGTCTGGATCGCAGTGCCTGAGAGTGTGGGATAGGCCGGATGAATCCACGGGTTAACGTTCTGGAACACACTGCCTGAGAATGTGGGGGAGACTGGATTAATCCAGGGGTTAGGGTCTGGAACAGTGCCTGAGAGAGTGGGATAAAACGGATTAATCCAGGGGTTATGGCCAGGAACACAGTGCCTGAGAGAGTGGAAAAGGCCGGATAAATCCAGGGGTTAGAGTCTGGAACACAGTGTCTGCGAGTGTGAGATAGGCTGAAATAATCCAGGCTGAAAATGTGTTGCTGGAAAAGCGCAGCAGGTCAGGTGGCATCCAGGGAACAGGAGATTCCTGAAGAAGGGCTTATGCCCAAAACGTCGATTCTCAGGATGCTGCCTGACCTGCTGCGCTTTTCCAGCAACACATTTTCAGCTCTGATCTCCAGCATCTGCAGACCTCACTTTCTGCTTAAATAATCCAGGGTTTAGTGTCTGTAAAACAGTGTTTAAGGGTGTGGGTTTGGCTGGATTAATCCAGGTTTTAGGGTCTGGAACACAGTGACTGAGTTTGTGATAGGCCGGATTAATCCAGGGGTTACGTTCTGGAACACAGTGCCTGAGAGTGTGGAGTAAACCCGGTTAATCCAGGGGTTAGTGTCTGGAACAGTGTCTGAGAGTGTGGGATAGGCCGGGTCAATTCAGGGGTTAGGTCTGGAACACAGCGCCCGATAGTGTGGGATAGGCCGGATTAATCCAGAGGTTAGGGTCTGGAACACTGTGCCTGAGACTGTGGGATTGGCCGGGTCAATCCAGGGGTTAGTGTCTGGAATACAGTGCAGGATAGAGCAGATTAATCCAGGTGTTAGGCTCTGGAACACAGTGCCTGACAGATTGGGATAGGCTGGATTAATCCAGGGGTTAGGGTCTGGAACACAGTGCCTGATAGTGTGGAATAGGCCGGATTAATCCAGAGGTTATGGTCTGGAACACTGTGCCTGAGTGCCTGGGATAGGCCAGAATAATCCAGGGTTTAGGGTCTGGAAAACAGTGTCTGAGACTGTGGGATAGGCTGGGTCAATCCAGGGGTTAGTGTCTGGAATGCAGTGCCTGAGAGTGCGGGATAGAGCGGATTATTCCAGGTTTTAGGCTCTGGAACACAGTGCCTGACAGATTGGGATAGGCTGGATTAATCCAGGGGTTAGGGTCTGGAAAACAGTGCCTGAGAGTGTGGGATAGGGCAGATTCATCCAGGGATTATGTCTGGAACATAGTGCCAGAGAGTATGGTGGTTGTCGGTTTAATGCTGGGGTTAGTGTCTGGAACACAGTGTCTGAGAATGTGGGTTAGGCCAGATTCATCTAGGGGTTAGGGTCTGGAATACAGTGTCTGAGAGTTTGGGTTAGGCCGGATTAATCCAGGGGTTAGAGTCTGGAACACAGTGCCTGAGAATGTGGGATAGGCCGGATTAATCCACGGGTTAGGTTTTGGAACACAGTGCCTGAGAATGTGGGGGAGGCTGGATTAATCGACGGGGTGGGATGTGGAACAAAGTGCCTGAGAGTGTGGGATACGCCGGATTAATCCATGGGTAGGGTCTGGAACACAGGGCCTGAGAGTGTGGGATAGGTCGGATTAATCCAGGGGTTAGGATGCAGAACAAAGTGCCTGAGAGTTTGGGATAGGCCAGATTAATCCAGGGTTTAGGGTCAGGTACACACTGCCGGAGAGTGTGGGTTTGGCTGGATTAATCGAAGGTTTAGGGTCTGGAACACAGTGGCTGAGAATATGGAATAGGGCGGATTAATGCAGGGGTTTTGGTCTGGAATACAGTTTCTGAGAGTGTGGGATAGGCTAGATTAATGCAGGGTTTAGGGTCTGAAACAGAGTGTCTAAGAGTGTGGGAGAGGCCGGATTAATACAGGGGTTAGGGTCTGGAACACAGTGTCTGAGAATGTGGGTTAGTCCAGATTAATCCAAGGGTTAGGGTCTGGAACATAGTATCTCAGAATGTGGGTTCAGCCGGATTAATCCAAGGTTTAGGATCTGGAAAACAGTGCCTGAGAGTGTGGGATAGGGCAGATTCATCCAGGGATTATGTCTGGAACATAGTGCCAGAGAGTATGGTGGTTGTCGGTTTAATGCTGGGGTTGGTGTCTGGAACACAGTGTCTGAGAATGTGGGTTAGGCCAGATTCATCTAGGCGTTAGAGTCTGGAACACAGTGTCTGAGAGTTTGGGTTAGGCCGGATAAATCCAGGTGTTAGGGTCTGGAACACAGTGTCTGAGAGTGTGGGGGAGGCTGGATTAATCCAGGGTTTAGGATCTGGAACACAGTGCCTGATAATGTGGGATAGGCCGGATTAATCCACGGGTTAGGTTTTGGAACACAGTGCCTGAGAATGTGGGGGAAGCTGGATTAATCCAGGGGTTAGGATGTGGAACAAAGTGCCTGAGAGTGTGGGATAGGCCGGATTAATCCAGGGGTTAGAGTCTGGAACACAGTGTCTGAGAGTGTGGGATAGGCCGGA
>NW_025205080.1:0-6472 GCF_004010195.1 Chiloscyllium plagiosum | reverse complement strand
GCTGGATTAATCCAGGGGTTACGTTCTGGAACACAGTGCCTGAGAGTGTGGCATTCGCTGGATTAATCCAGGGGTTACGTTCTGGAACACAGTGCCTGAGAGTGTGGCATTCGCTGGATTAATCCAGGGGTTACGTTCTGGAACACAGTGCCTGAGAGTGTGGGGGAGGCCGGATTTATCCAGGGGTTAGGGTCTGCAACACAGTGTCTGAGAATGTTGGTTAGGCCAGATTAATCCAGAAGTTAGGGTCTGGAACACAGTGCCTGAGTGCGTGGGATAGGCCGGATTAATCCAGGGGTTAGACTCTGGAACACAGTGCCTGAGAGTGTGGGGGGAGGCCGGATTAATCCAGGGGTTAGGCTCTGGAACACAGTGCCTGAGAGTGTTCGGGAGGCCGAATTAATTCTGGAGTTAGGGTCTGGAACAGAGTGCCTGAGAGATTTGGATAGGTCGGATTAATCCAGGTGTTAGGATCTGGAAAACAGCACCTGAGAGTATGGGATAGGTCAGATTCATCTAGGGATTATGTCTGGAACACAGTGCCAGAGAGTATGGTGGTGGTCGGTTCAATGCTGGGGTTCGTGTCTGGAACACAGTGCCTGAGAGTGTGGGTTAGGCTGGACTAATCCAGGAGTTAGGGTCTGGAACACAGTGTCTGAGAGTGTGGGATAGGCCGGATTAATCCAGAGTTTAGGGTCTGGAACACAGTGTCTGAGAATGTGGGTTAGGCTGGATTAATCCAGGGGTTAGGGTCTAGGATACAGTGCCTAAGAGTGTGGGGGAAGCCCGATTTATCCAGGGGTTAGGGTCTGGAACATAGTGCCTGAGAGTGTGGGATATGTGGGAATAATCCAGGGTTTTGGGTATGGAATTCGGTGCCTTCGAGTGTGGGATAGGCCGGATTAATCCAGGCATTAGGTTCTGGAATACAGTGCCTGAGAGTTTGGGGAGGTCGGGTCATTCCAGGGGGCAGGGTCTGGAACAGAGTGCCTGAGAGTGTGAGATAGACCGGGTCAATCCAGGGGTTAGGGTCTGGAACGCAGTACCCATGAGTGTGGGTAAGGCCGCGTTAATCCAGTGGTTATGGTCTGGATCATAGTGCCTGAGAGTGCAGGGTAGGATGCTGTCATATAGAGGTTAGGGTCTGGAGCACTGTGCCTGAGAGAGTGGGATAGGCTGGATTAATCCAGGGGTTAGGGTGTGGAAGACAGAGTCTGAGAGTTATGGATTGGTCGGATTAATCCAGGGGTTAGGGTCTGGAACACAGTGTCTGAGAATGTGGGTTAGGCCGGATTAATCCAGGGATTAGGGTCTGTAAAACAGCGCCTGAGATTGTGGGATAGGCCAGATTAATCCAGGGGTTAGGGTCTGGAACACAGTGCCTGAAAGTGTGGGGGAGGCTGGATAAATCCAGGGGTTAGGGTCGGGAACACAGTGCCTGAGCGTGTGGGATAGGCCGGATTCATCCATGGTTTAGACTCTGGAACACAGTGCCTGAGAGTGCGGGGTAGGCTGGATAAATCCAGGGGTTAGGGTCTGGAACACAGTGTCTGAGCGTGTGGGATTGGCTGAATTAATCCAGGCTATAGGGTCTGTAAAACAGTGTCTGAAGGTGTGGGTTTGGCTGGATTAATCAAGGGGTTAGGGTCTGGAACACAGTGTCTGAGAGTGTGCGATAGGCTGGGTCATTCCAGGGGTTAGGGTCTGGAACACAGTGTCTGAGAGTGTGCGATAGGCTGGGTCATTCCAGGGGTTAGGGTCTGGAACACAGTGTCTGAGACATAGAGATGTACAGGACAAAAACAAACTCTTCGGTCAAGTCGTCCATACCAACCACATATCCTACCCTAATCTAGTCCCATTCACCAGCAATTGGTCCATATCCTTCTAAACTTTTCCTATTCATGTACCCATCCAGATGCCTTTTAAATGTTACAATTGTACCAGCCTCCACCACTTCCTCTGACAGCTCATTCCACACACGCACTATCCTGTGCATGAAAAAGTTGTCCCTTAGGTCACTTTTAAATTTTTCCCCTTTCACCCTAAACCTATGCCCTCTAGTTCTGGACTCCCCCACCCCAGAGAAAAGATCTTGTCTATTTACTGGATCTATGCCCTCATGATTTTATAAACCTCTAGAAGGTCACCCCTCAGCCTCTGATGCTCCAGGGAAAACAGCCCCAGCCTGTTCAGCCTCTCCCTATAGCTCAAATCCTCCAACCCTGGCAACATCCTTGTAAATCTTTTCTGAATCCTTTAAGTTTCACAACATCCTTCCGATAGGAGGGTGGCCAGAATAGCACACAATATTCCAAAAGTGGCCTCACCAACATCCTGTAGAGCCGCAACATGCCTTTAGGGAAGGAAACTGCCATCCTTATGTAGTCTGGCCTATATGTGACGCCAGATCCAAAGCAATGTCATTGACTCTTAACTGCCTTCTGGGCAATTAAGTATGTGCAATAAATGCTGGCCTAGCTAGAGATGCCCATGAATGAAAAAAATGTGACTGATCTCATCTCAGCCTCCACTTTCCTGCCCACTCTTCATAATTTAAAATCTGTTTACCTCCTCCTTCAATTTACTCAATCTCCCAACATCAACTATACTCTAGTGCACTGTATTCCATAAATTCACAACCCTTTGACAATAGCAGTAATCTCTCATGCATTTTAAACCTCCTATTCCTCATCTTAAAACTATGGCATCTCATTCTAGATTGCCCCAAATGAGGAAACATCCTTTCTATCTATTTTGCAAATCCCCTTTAGCATATTTTATATCTCAATTATATCTCTTATTCTCTAAACTCTAGAGATTATCGGCTATATTTCAATTCTTTTCATAAGACAAAACCGCTTACCCCTGGAATCAATCAAATGAACCTCTGATGAACTGTCTTCAATGCAACTCCATCTTTCCTCAAGTAATAGAACAAAACTTACATGCAATACTCCAGGTGCAATCTCACTAATGCCTTGGTCAAATGCAACCTACATGTCAAGGGCAATCATCTCATATCTGGAGTTCAGCCCTTTGGATCACAGTTAAATTAAATCTGTCATGAAAGCAAAAGATGTTTGACCCTGGTGGAACCCAAACTTAGCATCATTGAATTGCTTATTGCTCAGCAAGTGCTGCTGAACAGCAATGTTGATGGTACCTTCTACCATTTCATTGATGATTTAAAGTAGGTTTATGGAATACTTATTGATGGGGTGGAATTGATTCTGCTCTTTGTGTACAGGACATATCTGAGCAAATTTCACAATTCTGATTGGATATCAGTGCTGTAGCTGTACTGGAACACATTGGCTAGGGACACAGCAATTTCTGGAACACAAATATTCAGGAGTATTGCCAGAATATTGTGTGGGCCCTTTGCAGCTTGCAGTGCTTCCAATAATTTATTGATATCGCATGGAGTAAATTGAATTGGCTTAAGACTGGCATCTGGGATGCTGGGGACCTTTGGAAAAGATCAAGTTGGATTTGTTTGCAACAATTCTGGCTGAAGAATGTTCCAAATACTTCTGCATTATTTCTTGCACTGATGTGTTCGGTTGTCCCATCATTGAGGATGGGGATACTTGTGCAACTTCTTCCCTTCCCAATAAATTATTTGATTATCCACTACCATTCCCAACTGTTAGAAGAAACAGCTGTGAGATTTTATATGCTCTTTTGAACACAATGCAGCCAAGATAGCAACAGTATAAGAACCATGGTAACAAGCTGAGATTGCCGGACTCCATCTGACTTCTGTTGTGCTGGAATGGAAACTAAGCTGTCAGCCATTAGTCCATGGCTGTGTCCGAACACGTTGTCACGGATTTGGCTACTGTACCCACCAAAAAACACAGATTCCCAAATCTGCCTAAGCCACTATTTAAAGTTGGTGCCAGACTCCTCATTCTTCATTGCATTGAAAACATTTTTAATGGCATTTATGCATCATTGCACTATCAGCTTTTTTTCAAATAGAATTCCACAGTGTGGAAACAGGCCCTTTGGCCTAACAAGTCCATACCAACCCTCCGAAGAGTAACCCACCCAGACGCATTCCCCCACCCTATTATCTTATACCTACCCCTGACTAATGCACCTAACACTCTGAGCAATTTAGCATGGCCAATTCACCTGACCTGCGCATCTTTGGATTATGGAAGGCAACCTACACATTAACGGGGAGAATGTGCAAACTCCACACAGACTGGAATTAAACCAGGGTCCCTGGTGCTGTGAGGCAGCAGTGCTAACCACTGAGCCACCATGTACACTATCCTGACTAGGAAGGATCAGACAGGCATTTCTGTGACCTATGAATGTGACTCCAGGATGGTGTGTTGCCTCTTTGAGGCCAGGATCAAGGATGGTACAAAGCAGCTGCAGGCCATACTCAAGGGAGAGAGAAATCAGGCAACAGCCATGGTCTATATTGGTATGAATGTAAGAAACATGATGAGCAGATTTGAAGGAGTTTTGATTTGATTTATTACTGTCACATGTATTAAGGCAGGACTTGTATAGCAGTCATCTCAGGATTACTTTCAGTGCTATGGGCTAGTGAGCATAAGAATAGGAGTATTGATCAATTGAGTACATAGCTAGAGGACTGGTGCAGGAGGGAGGACTTCAGATTTCTGAGGAATTGTGACCAGTTCTGCAGCAGTTGAGATGTGTACAAACTGAACTGGTTACACATCAATAGGACTGGGATTGACATTGTCATAATCACAGACCCATACCTTGCAGATAATGTCCTACACAATCCAATCACCAACCTTGGGTATGTCTTGTACCATCCACAGGACAAACTTGTGTCTTGCCCCATTGTTCTGTGCAGATACAAAGCCAGGCAGCAGTCATGGTTGTCAGCAGTTAAGGGTGTAGACTTGTAGCTGTATGGTAAGGGGTCAATTGGCACAGTTATTATGGCTGTTTTGCAATGCAGAGTTTGTAACCCAAAGGACTCTCCTCAATCTCTCCCCTCGCCTGAGTTGTGGTGATCCTTAAGTAAACTATCACTATGTCATTCCTCTCTAATGAGGCAGCAACACTTCACTCTGGTAAGACAATAGCGACTTTACATTTACTGTGTCACGCAAATCTCACATCTGTACTTGGGGCAGCATGTAAATGGCAAATGATACTACATGTGCTTCAAGCAAGCAGCCGTGTCTTAAGGTTTAAGAGAAATCTTCATTCAAATGAAGTGATTGGGTGCTGGCATCGTAAGCCAAGGGCAGCCTCCAATATCAGTTTAAAGTCTTGGGCATAGTCTGTTGGCCACTCAGGTCAGGGTCAGGCGTTCAGATCTCTACAGCCTGGTCAGGCTTGTGGGTCCAGTGCAATGTCTGGGGAGTCACGGGAACACAGACCAGAAACTGCACAGGGATCTGGGCACTCATCATTTAGGTCTATCCGACTAAGTTAATCAAAAGGATTGGGCCATAATCAGTCCTAGGTGTCTAGTCATCTGAGAGCATTAGGAGCCATTACTCTGGGAGGTATGCAGGGTACTTAATAGTGGGGACTGGAGGCAGAATGCTGGGATGCAGATGAACATAGATGAGTGATGGAGACAATTCAATATATAAGGGGCAGATAGATCTTGGAAAGGAAAGGGGCAATGTAGACGTGGGGTAGTTATTGACAGTCAGAAGCACCTCAGCTTTCAGGGGAGGGATACTGCATTGCTAGATCTGGCATGTCTACACGCTATGCCTGTGGCTGGAGCAGGTAAAGTGGGGAGAAAATGAGGCTTTGATAGACAGGTTGGATGGGGACTTTGGACCATCAAGCTTTATGTAGAACTAAGGATGGATAGCCTGTGTAATTTCAAAGTTGTAGTTATGTCTAGACAGACTTTTAAATACAAACATTGATGCATAAAAGAGAACATGTATTTACAAATGTGACAATGTATTTACAGTGATGGGTCACCCATGACACCAAGGTACCCTCAGAAGGTTTCTTCTTTCTTTCCCTCCATCTACACCTACACTTGGAGTGAAGGGAGCCTGCCCTTTGGTGGAGCCTATTGGCCTTGGACAAAAAGCAGCTGCCTTCTTGGATCTTCCATTGTAAGTAATCATTGTCCCTTGAGGTTTTTAGTTTTTCCACCATTGTCATATCATACTAATCCAGTCCCACTATTGTCCATGGCTCACAATTCTGAGCGGATGTCACTAACCTGAACCTCAGTTTTGAACTCAAAGTGTTAGGAATGACCACCCCATGAATTTTCTAATTACCCAGCTATACTAACATTTTAATGCAATTTAAATTTAAATCAGTTACTGAAAAATGTGAGGCTATAATTAGAGTACATCTGAATAGGTAGTTGAATAATTATCTATAGGTTTTGGTGCTCAGAATGTAGACATAATTCTTTCCTTAAGGACTTAGTAAATAGAACTCAAGAGTCAGGAAGCTTTCCTTATTCAATTGGAATGCCCAGTATTTA
>NW_025205079.1:0-10041 GCF_004010195.1 Chiloscyllium plagiosum | reverse complement strand
CTTTCTAGCTTCCACTGTGTTTCTGTTACCACTCCAACAAAACTTCCAATCTTATCCTGTTTTCCTGCACCTGTTTCTTTTTCCCTGAAACCACCAACACAATGCTTTCATGTGACATAATTTATTGCAATGAAAACACCGGAGCTTTTTAACTTCTTTGTTTCCTTCAAGTGTTTCATTTGTAGCCTGTGCGAAGTTATCCCTATGACCTTCTTCCAGATCTACCTTTCCCTCCCACGTGAGGATTTCTTTTGCCCCAGTTTCTATCCCTCATGGACTGAAATTGATTTTATGGACCAATTCATAATCATCAGCCACTTCAGCTGCCACCCTTGCCGTTTTAACTCTCTGCTCTTCCAAATGTATTTTAATTATGTCAGCAGTGAATCTTTGAACTCTTCCAAAGTAATTGTCTCTCTCTGAGCATTGTAAAGCTCTTTTCCAGCTATCAAAATTACTTTGTTTGATCCTTTAAAACTCAATATAGGTTTGACCAGGATCCCTCCTAATATTCCTGAAACGTTTCAAGAATATAAGGAGGGGTCCTGGTCAAACCTATATTGAGTTTTAAAGGATCAAACAAAGTAATTTTGATAGCTGGAAAAGAGCTTTAAAAATACAATAAACCCACGCTGCTTCATTTCCGTTTTTAACTCAAGCTGCGTCATTTGCAATTGAAGTCCACTCATCTCTATAGATCCTGATGAAGTTTCCAGCAAATTGGAATGCTGTACTACTGCTGCAATCATCTCATCTTTCCTCACGTTGGGAGGTAGCTTCAACGCAAACTTGTCCACTAATTACCGAGGCTTGGACTTAAGTGCATTCTTTAAAAAATCCAAGGTCACTTCTTCCACCTCCAAAACATCCTTTGTTCCTGCAAGAGCTATTTCTATCTGAAGCTCGGTGTCCCCACCAAATCAACACACGGAATAGAAGACACTAATACTTGCCACTCTGCCTAGATCCCGCAAATGGCCCCCACTCTGTTATGGAACAGGCCCGACCCCACTGAACATTTTAAGCAGCTAGCTCAGACGGTAACTTTGTTATTTCTTAAAAGTTAGAGTGGAGTGAATCTTCCCAGAGTGAATTAGCTGGTCAGACTGCCGAGTTTTAAACAAATAACATTTATTTACTAAATTACCGAATGAAACACAAGAAACCAAAAATAGAATACCTGAATAACGAATCCTATGTAAACACGACAGGCTAGCCAGACTTAAGGATCCTGTTCCAAAATACTTGCAACAATCTCAATAAGCAAACCCCTTGGCACCAAGAGTAAAATTGACATAAATGCTTACGGGTTATAAGTTCAGAAGGACAGCAGGAGGAGGAGAGCATCCAGTTCTAACAGTGACCCTGACTTAACTGACCCCAGAACTGATCAGACCTGTCCAGTTAGAGAGTTGGCCACATCCTCTTGATTGTCCAAGTTTCTTATTAAATACTAGAGAGCCTTCTGGCTGAGCCATTTCCTGTTAGATGTAAATAAAACGAAAACTTTCTGAGTTCAGACATATTGGAATCTTTGAGGAGAAAGTGAGTCTGCAGATGCTGGAGATCAGACCTGAAAACATGTTACTGGAAAAGCGCAGCAGGTCAGACAGCATCCAGGGAACAGGAGAATCGACGTTTCGGGCATAAGCCCTTCTTCAGGAACCCATTGTTCATTTAGACTCTCTGTACAAAATTAAGGTCAAAATAACCTTGTAGAAGGACCGGTTTTGTGACAACATGCCACATATGACTTTGGATTGAATTCAGTAAATGCAAGTCTATAAAGTGTATTCAAGTGTTTGTGAGTTTACATAAAACAAAGCTGAATCGCATTGTGTGTTGAAGGTTCAACATTGTTTTATTAGAGCAACGAGAGGAATATCCAGACAGACCCACACTTCCTATGTATGGTCAGGGAAAATATGCCCACTGAGAAATGATTGGCTGGCGTCTGGTCTAGTTGAGGAGAGATTAGCACTTTAACTATATCTAGATCGCGTATTTCGTGGGTGGCTGTGTTGGGGGTTGGTGGCTGTTCAGGTGGTTACAGCATTGCAAACGGACAACACAGCAAAATCATCCAGGCAGTGATAAGGAGACTTCCATCATTCTCCCTCACAACTAACTTCACGAGAGCAATTGGTGATGGGAGATGTGACCAATAGTCAGCAATGTCAACATTCAATCAAGTTCAGTTGTTATTTGTGATCTGAAGGTACCATACTGAAAGGGGTTAACTGGATCTGTTTGTTCAGTGACTGTGATTGATGTCAGTCTCCATGGATCCTAATGATGTCGCTGGATTGTTTCCCTCTTCTATTAGTAAGGGGCTTCTAGCAATGATTTATCCCATTAGAGCAGCAGATGCATCACCTGCAACACTAACAGGAATCAGCAGTTGCAGAGACGGGGAGAGGAGAGGTCAGAATCTGAGAGTAGACTGGAATGTTCTAACAACGGATCAGAACCTGAGAACAGTAGACTGGAATGTTACAACAATGGTTCAGAATCTGAGAACAGCAGACTGGAATGCTGCACCAATGGTTCAGAATCCGAGAACCCTAGGATGGAATGCTGCAACAATGGACAAGAGTTTATCCTGGGGTATTTTCTATGTTTCCTGGTATTGGAACAAATTACCACTTCGAATACACGGTGTACTGCTGATTCTTCAGGCTGGTTACTATCCCATGCTCGCTATTGTTGGTGTTCCTGGTAAGTCTCCCCATCTCTATCTACTTATTAATCCCATAAGCCATGGTGAACTTCAGTGCTATTTCTGTTAACTACATTCGGCAAAGTTGGAAACTAATGTCTTCAGTTTCAAATGCAAATCCATTCATGACCACAAATTTCAAAACCACCCAAACCCCCGTCCTCACACAGATCTGAGAACAAGACTGTTCACAATCCGGAAGTATCTATTTGCCCTGAATTGATTTATGCCTTCAAGTTTTCTGCATCACCAAACAGACTCACTACCAGCTCCATAGTATCCCCATTCCCAGGCTTGACGTTTGTGTAGTTGGTAAATACACCATTATACATGCCTAGGAAAATTTCAGACTTCATGGTTCCAGCTCTCTTCTAATCACTCTTTCCATTGCAATGTTTCGATTATGACCTTGTTCTTGTCTCTAAAGTAAATTCATGTCATGGACACTGTGTCAGAATAGTAATGTCGCTGGCCACGTCATTCAGTGGTCCAGGTTACTACACTAAAGACACTGTTTACAATCCTGTCTCAGACGATGAGAGAACTTAAACTCAAATAACAGGAACTGGAAATAAAAGCGAATCTCACTAATATGACCCCACTAGCATTTTGCCAATAAGTTTATCACTTATTACCTGGCCTGGTAAATGACGACGTCAGGTCCACAGCAATATGCTTTGCTCTATACTGCCTTAAGGAATGGCCTCACAGTAAAGGGCATTTAGTGAGGGCAACAAACGGTGCCTTTAACAGCGATGCAGACATCCTATCTAATGACAACACTAAAGTTTGGGCAAAAATAATGATGCAAGAGGTCAGAAGAATGAGGAATTACCAGAGAAACTGAGCAGATTTGGCAGCCTCGGATCGAGATAAAAATAGAATTGGTATTTCGAGTCCAATGACCATACAACAGAACTGCACACAACTGGGAAAACGTGTGATTGATGTTAGTGACAGGGACATATGTTGTGATGGGGAGAAGGATGGAGTTGAACAGACAGAGAAAGAGAGAGATAGAGAGAAAGAAGCAAATAGAGGGAATGTTGTTGACCAGCTGGAATGGAAATAAAAATCAAGATTAATCTTATTTATTTTTCTCCTGTTTTCATATTAATGAAATCCTGTCCAAGTAAGGTATATATCAAAGTCACGGTTGAAGGGAGTTATGTCCCTTTCTCTCCCTTTCCTAAGAGTAATCATCTTTTTAAAATTCATTAATGGGATGTTGCGACAGCATGTCATTCCCTTTCCACGTTGTTCTTGAGAAGCTGTTTGTGAGCTGCCTTCCTGACCACTGCAGTCTGTGGGCTGTAAGCATTTGATGCTAAGTTCCGTCTGATTTAATTTCTTTGAGACTTTATAATGAGTGATATAACTGAGTGGTTGGGCTTGGACATTTCAAACGACAGGCGAGAGTTAACAACATTGCTATGGGTCTACAGTCACATGTAAGCCCGATCAGTTGAAGATGATAGATTTCATTTCTTGAAGGGCATCAGTGTGCCAGGTATTTTTTTCTGACAATCGTTTCATTGTTTCTTAATTCGTGATTTCTTATTGAACTCAACTTCCAATATTTGTGTGGTGGGAATTGAATCTTTGCTCTGGGTCATTACCTGCGTCGCTGCATTAATAATCCGGAGATCATACAGCTAGACCATCGCCTCCTCAGCATCTCCAAACATCTCCAATGGTGAAAAGGAGCTGAATGCCCTTGGTCATGAGTCACTGACAGAATTCAGACAGAGCAGCAAGTAATCAGCACAGTATATTGTATAATGTCCTTCATTGAAAAATGATTCAAATATAGATGTGAAGACAGCTCCGTGCAGTTATAGAGAGATATTGAGACAGCACGTGGGGCACTGTGAACATATTTTCTCTTCATTATAAGGAATGATCTCCTTGCCACAGTGAGATAGTGTAAAGGAGTTTGACCAGAATAATCCGTGCAGTGATGGTAACGCGAGGAGAGTGTGAAGGAAATGCGTGTTTAATCTGTAATGCTGCAAAAGATTAAAAAGTGATTGCAATAAAACTTGAGCGTTTTTAACCAGACTCATTGTTCCCATAACAAAACAATTATAGCGTGAAATGTAACGTGTTTTCCTGCAGTATATGTTTTCATATGTGTACAGATACATTGATAGGAAAGGTTCAGCAGGATATGGGCCAAGTGCAGGGAAATAGAGTTAATATGAATGGACATTTTGGTTGGCATAGTCCAATTTGGGCTAAGGGGACTGTCTCCCTGCTGTTCAACTCTATGAATCTCTGATAGTTTACACTTTCTGTGGAGACCCCATGTTGGTTGTGAGAGAGCTGCAGATTCTGAATGAACTTTCAGCATCTCAACGGACAGTTGGAGTGAGACCCTGCACTAAGCATCATGTTGTTAACAAACATGTCAGCAGCTACATTCTGATAGAGTTGGCCATTCCCAAAAGTTTCTTATCTCCATGCAGAAGACGAGCCTGTCTTCTCGGAGATGGCAGATGCCTCCTTGCGACGTGGGACAAGCCATCCGTTGTGCTTCTCTCCATCAGCAAACCACATTAATGTAACATATGTGTAACATTAGCAATGGAGCCAGGAGGAACAACTTGGGCCAGTGTGTCGGTGCAGTCTCTGCTTCATTGGTTTGTCGTGTTGCAGCATCAATGACATCCTCCTATTTCAGTGTAACAGTTTGGAAGGGCTGAATGGCTTCTTCTTTTCGTGTGTCAGCGTCTCGAGGGGTTGCATGTCCTCCTCCTCATCCCAGGGAAGAGGGTCATTATTGGGTGACTTATGATAGCTGCTAACAAGCTTGTTGTGCTGACTAGACTCCTTATCGTCCTGTGTAATAACAGACAAACAGGAGGCTGGAAGAACACAACTAGCCAGGCAGCATCAGGAGGTGGAGAATTCAATATTTCCGGTATAACCATTCTTCAGGATACGGGGTTGTGATAGGGGGAGCTGCAGATAAAGTGAGAAGGAAATGGTCGGGGGTTGGGAGAGCAGGGGAAGGGGAATTGAGATGGGTGGTGACTGGGATTTCACGTCAGTCCCTTTGGGCCCGGCTGTGTTTGTTGGGAAAATGTGCCCTTAGTTAATGTTTGGTCTCGCCAGTGTAGGGAAGACCACATGGGGCAGCACTTGATGCAGTACACTAGGTTTGAAGAGAGGCAGCTGTGTTTCATCTGGACGGACTGTTTGGTGCGCTGGATGGATGTGAGAGAGGTGGTGTGCAAGCGGGTAATGCACCTTTTCCGTTTGCAGGCGCAGTTGTCAGTGGGAGTTGGAGGGTTTGTTGAAGAGTGTGGCACGAACCAAAGATTAGCGAACGGAATGGTCCTTGTGGAATATGTGCCATGTGTTGGATCCAACCTAGTTTACTGTATCTGGTACTCCCGATGTGGTCTTCTCTACATCAGCGATCCCAAATGTAAAATAAGGGGATGTTTTGCTAAGCATCTCAGCTGGGCCCGTAAGGGCTGAGCTGACCTCCCAGTCACTGCCTATTTCA
This sequence comes from Chiloscyllium plagiosum, assembly GCF_004010195.1. Classification (NCBI taxonomy): domain Eukaryota; kingdom Metazoa; phylum Chordata; class Chondrichthyes; order Orectolobiformes; family Hemiscylliidae; genus Chiloscyllium; species Chiloscyllium plagiosum. Next base: position 3,808 of record NW_025205079.1, on the reverse strand, counting down.
ATTTCCCCTCCCACGCCCTTTCCAACGTGACCATCCTTGACTTCCTCCATTGCCACTATGAAACAAACCGCAAATTGGAGGAACAACATTTCATCTTCTGCCTGGGCAGTCTACAGCCCGGGTGACTCAACATTGAGTTCTCCAATTTCAAATAACCTCTCCTCCAATCTCCCAAATACATTCCCAGACTCTCCTCCTCCCTTCCATTCCTCTGATCAGCCCTTCTTCCATATCCCAACTGGATTCATTCCTCTCATCGACCAACCCGGTCATAACCTCTACTTTTGTTAACCTATCCCCACCCTACCATCCTGTCTCCACCTCCCCCACCCCGCGTCTTTCAATGTAGACGCCCTTAACCCCTCCACACCCCCAGTCCTGAAGAAGGCTTTTACTCTAGTCATTGACTTCTCACCTCCTGAAGCCGTCTCTCTTGTTGTGTTGTTCGAGCGTCCTGACTGTCTATTTTGAATTCCAACATTTGCAGATTTAAAAAAAAAACTCTTCTTGTGTAAGAAACAACAGAGGGTGAATTGGTTGTGTCTCTTCTTGTCGAAAATTTTCGATGAGCTGAATGGCTTTCTCATATTCCAATGAAACCAGCTTGACATGCTGAATGAGCTCCACTTTCTATACTGTGGAAATGTCCAGGGTCCAGCAGTACTGACACACAAATGTTACCTGCACGTTAACAGCATGAGCTTGAATATTGTCCAGGAATTGATGCTTTATGTGATCTTCACTGAACATATTCACTTCTGATTGAATGATGGAAGGAAAGACATTGATGAAGCTGCTGAAGGTATTTGTGCTGAGGAAGCTACCCTGAGGATCACCCACAAAGATAACCAGGGACTGAGAGGATTGATGTCCACCAGCCACATCATGTTCTGAATGACCCAAACAGTGGGGAGTTTCCAACTGATTCTTATTAAGTTCAATCTTGTTCCGACCCTTTGAAACCTTGCTCATTAAAATCTTGATGTAATGTCAGGGCCAGTCACTCTGACGCTGTGTTCATATCTTTTGTTCATGCCAATAGGCCAAGGTATATGTGTGGCGAGCCTTTCCTTCTCTCAGAGGATAGTGATTGTTGGGGCCTCTCTATCCCAGACAGTTACATCCTTGAAATGACCTTGATCATTTCTGGTCACATCATCAAATATCGTTAAGAAATTTTTCAAGCACATAGCCATTCTCAGTATTCCTAATCAAACCCTGTATTTCCAAATTAATTTATATTTTATCTTTCAGAAGTTTCTCAAGTAACGTACCTACCACAGATGTTAAACTTACTGCTCCATAGTTACAAGGCTCTTTTTTCAGTCCTTCTTAAGAAAGGGCACAATATTTGATATCCTCCAGCCTTCCAGGACCTCAACTCTGGTTAATGATGATCAAAACCATCAGCTAGGTCCCCCGCAAATGCTTCTCTAGCTCCTTACAGTGTTCTTGAATTTATCTCGGAAGGAACGTTAGATTTATCCAACATCAAGCATTCTAGTTCGTCCAGTACCTCCTATACGATGATATGGATTGTCCCTAAGAAATCACCACGAACTTCGCCAAGTTCCTAAGTATTCGTGTCTTTATCCATGTTAAACACAGAGGAGAAATATCTGTTGATGATTTCTACTATCTCTTTTGGTTCCGCACATACATATCACTTTCGACTTTGAGGGGTCCTATTTTCTCACTAGGTTTTGTTTTTCCTTTAATATGCTGAAGGTACTATTTTAGATTCATCTTAATCTTCACAGCCACCTTTCATGACCCCTTTTCGCACTACTGATTTCCTTCTTCAGTAAATTCCTGTATCGCTTATATACTTCCTGGGAGTCATTTGATCCCAGCTGCCTGTAACGAACCTGCTTTTTTTTTCGGGTCAATGCCTAAATATCTCTTGTCATCCAGGGTTCCCATTCCTGCCAACATTCCTTTCACCCCTAAAGTAACAAATAGAACTTGAACTCCAGTATTTCACGGTCAAAGGACTCCCACCTGCCAGAGATCCCTTCGCCAACACCGAACTATTCCAACAAACATCTGCAAACTCTTACCTAATTCCATCTAACTTCGTCTTGCCCCAGTTTCGATCTTGAAGCTGTAGACCAGTTTTGTCTCTCACCATAAATATGTGAATATTAATAGAACTATGGCCATTGATTCCAGTGTGCTCCCACACTGTCACCTTCGTAATCTGTTCTCTTATTTCCAAAGAGTAGGTCGAATTTTGCCCCTTCCTAAGCAGGCCCAATTACATACTGCTTGAGGGAATTTTCCTGGTGCAATTAATGGATTCAACCCCACCAAATCCCTTAAGGCTCTGGCAGTTATAAAAATTAGAATCCCCAATTATGACAATACTTTTGTTTCTGCATGTCCCATCTCTCTGCAAGTATATTAGTTACTCTAATTCCTGGTGACAATTTCGGGTCCTATAGTACAGCCCCTATAACATCACCACACATCTTCCTATTTATTAACTCCATCCACAAACCTCGCTGTTTGATCCTTCAGTTATTTCATCTCTGATTACTGCTGTGATACTCCCTTTAATCAGAAATGCAACCCCCCTCCCCTCTTTCCACCATCCCTGTCCTGCCTAAAGCCGCTATACCCTAGCACATTAAGCTGCCAGTCCTGACCCTCCCTTAGCTATGTTTCTGTAATGCCTGCAATATCCTCGTCCCACATACCTATCCATGCTCTTAGTTCTTTGGCCTTACCTGTCAGTCCTCGAGCATTGAAATAAAAGCAATTTAATGAAAACAGGCATTCTTGCTGCCTGTTGTGTTCGAGAGTGACATGTCTTTTCATTTTACTGTTTCTGATTACTGTATCTCCTTCCAGCCTCGCATTTGCCACCCTGCTCACGAGGATCTCACTCCCTGCCACTCTCATTTAAACCTTCTTTTGAGCACGAGCAAACCTGACGCCAAGATATTTGTTCCCCGCTCCAGTGCAGGTGTCACCTGTCCCTATTGAACAGGTCAACTCTGTCACAGAAAAGACCCAATGATCTAAAATTCTGAGCACCTCCCCCCTGCACCAATTCTTTAGTTATGCATGTATCTGCCCCATCCTTATATTCTTACTTTCCTGAACTCATGAAACAGGAAATAATTAGGAGATTACCACTTCGATGTCTTGGTTTTTAAGATTTCCCCTAGCTCTCTGTAATCACTCTGGAAGACCTTATTCCTATATGTATGTGTATAATTGGTGATTCCAACGTGCACAATGACTTCAGGTAGCTCCCCCTCCCCCTTGACAACATTCTGCAGCCGCTCAGAGACATTCTGGACCCTGGCACCTAGGTCGTAACACAACTTGCTGGATTCCCGTTTAATCCCCCAGAATCTCCAATCTTTCCCTCCACCAACAATCGACTCTCCTATACCTACGACCCTGATTACATTTACCCTTTCCCGCTGGGCCCCAGAGCCAGTGGTAGTACCACCAATTTGGCTACTACTGCTTTCCCTTAAACGGTCGTTCCCTCCAACAGTATCAGAAGTGATATACTTTCATGGGAAATTTCCACAGGGGACAGCTGCACTCTCTGCCTACTCCATTTGCCATTCCAAACCTATTCTCTGCCTGGAACACGATAGGGAGCAAGGACTGGCTGTTGGATTAAATTGTGTTTATTTAAATGCAACAGAGCTGACAGGTAAGACTGATGAACTCAGGGCATGGATGTTTATGTGGGACTGTGCCATTACAGTCATTGTAGAAAAATTGCCATGATGGTGGGTCTTGGGCGTGACCACCACACTAAAGCACTTACATATGAAGTTCGCAG
>NW_025205078.1:5997-10039 GCF_004010195.1 Chiloscyllium plagiosum | reverse complement strand
CCTCAGGAACTGCGAGAGCATTCACTGTGTGTCGTCGCGAACTGTGTGCATCATTCCACAGTGTAAACATTATTGCAGTTCTATTTACAGGGTGATCACCTAGACCTGTTTCAGTCTCCAAGGAGTTCATCCTCCCTTACAAAGTGAGGGAGGGCGGCAGTACCTGCTGAGCATCGTCAGCGAGTGAACTTTATTTAAAGTATCCTTGGAGCATTTGACAGCGTTCACAGAGATTTTGGGAAATTGATTCAAAATTTTCAGAGTACCTGGTGGAACGGCGGGAGTATTTTCTTGGGTCCCTTCTAGTGTATTATTACTTACATTGGGTATTCAGTGAAACTGCCAGGAGTAAGATGGCGTCCCTGAACAGTGTGTCGGCGTTTACAGGGAATCACTGCTACATATGTTCTAATTTTCATGGATTTTTGGCAGGAATGCAATACCTTGGAATCCCTCCATTCTGGAAGCAGACGATTCAATCTATCAAGTCTCCACCAACACGCTGAATAATATCCCACCTCCGTAAACCAAAATCCAGCATTTTCCGTGGCAAATCCACGTACCTTAATACCCTTGGAGTTTGGGAGGAAACCCAAATGGATATGAGGAGATTGTGCAAATTCCATAAACACGTTCAGTCGAGTCTGGAATTGAACCCAGTAATGTTGGGCTGCGAGACATGCAACCACAGGGATTCCAAGGCACATATATTGACATTCCCAGGGTTTCCAGATAGGATGCATCAGTGTGTCCAGCATGAAGCTGTGGGCAGTGTGTCAGCCGGTTTTTAACCGGTTTTTCTGGGTAGGGTGTGAATATTTCAAGGATCTTCCTCTGGACTGTGACAGAATTCTCCAGGGAATGGCGGGGGAGTGTGTCAATATTTATAGGGAATAATTCAGGTAATGTTTCAGCATTTGCAGTGTGGGCTGGGGAGTCGGTAAATTATGACAGCGAATCCTTGCAAAATGTTGCAGAAATCCCTGTCCCTGGACAGTTTATCAGTGTCCATAGGGAATCCAAGGGAATTGTGACAATGAGGAGTAGCATACTGGCTGGTCCTGCTCGTTCACAGTCCGAGGGACCAAACTTCGATCCACCTTCGGCCGACTATGTGGACTTCGAACATTCTGTCGATCGGTTATGTCCAAGTGCTCCGGTTCCCTCCCACAGTTCGATGATGTGCTGTCGAGATTGATTAGTTATGAGAAATGCAGTTTTATGGGAATAGGGTGTGTTCGGGTTGGATGCTCTGAAGGGCGTTGGTGTGCCTCCAATGGGCCGAATTGCCTTCTCCCACATTGTGCGGATTCGATGGTAATTACAGGTTGTCCCGTATATAACACATCAGCATCTACTGGGTGTCCCGGCGTTGTGGGGGTGGGGGAAGGGAGCGGGGTGATGGAGCAGAACCTGCAGCCTGACCCAAGAAGAACGCAAGGGTATCTATACTGTGTCCCAGAGGAGATGCAGCAGTATTTGTAGCGTATCCCAGATGGGATGCAACCGTACCTACAACCGTGACAGACTTGATGCAGTAACATCGACAGGCTGTCCTGACAGAGTCACGGTAGCTCAGTGGTTAGCTCTGCTGCCTCACAGCACCAGCATCCCGGGTCCAATTCCAGCCTCGGGCAACTGTCTGTCTGGAGTTTGCACGTTTTCCCCGTGTACGGGTGCTCCGGTTTCCTCCCTCAGTTCGAAAATGTGTAGGGTGGGTGAATTGGCTATGCTGAATTGCGCATTAGTCAGAGGGGAATGTGTGTGGCTGGGTTACTCTTCGCAGCGTCGATGTGGACTTGTTGGGCGAAGGGCCTGTTTCCACACTGAAAGGAATCTTACTTAATCAATAATGAAACTGTATTGGAGAAAGTGAGGACGGCAGATGCTGGAGATCAGAGCTGAGAAAGTGTTGCTGGAAAAGTGCAGCAGTTCAGGCAGCTTCCAAGGAGCAGAAGAATCGACGTTTCGGGCATGAACCCATCTTCAGGAAACTGTATACACAGCAACAGTAGAAGGCCATTCAGTTCCTCAAAAATGCTTAGTCACTCAATTTAATCCTCCTTAATTATCCAGCTCATTCTCCTGTTCAAGTTTACTTCTCATCCAGTTTGTTCTTTTTAACCTCCAGAACTGAATCTATCTCCTTCCTTGAAACATTCAATACATTGGCTTCAACTACTTCGTTTGGCAGTGAATTCCACAGACTCAGCACTCTGTGGGTGTGGACGTTTCTCCTCATCTCAGTTCTGCATGAGCCAGACTTTATCCTTAGACTCTGACCCCTGTTTCTGGACTGCCTGGTCAGCAAGAACATCCTCCGTGTATTTACCTTTTCTCATCCTTGTTAGAATTTTGTAGGTTCTGCGATTCCCCTTCATTCTTCGCTGCTCCACTGAATATCACCCTACCGAATCTAATCTCACTTCATACCTCATTCGTACCAATCCAGTAATTAGTCTGGTAAACCTTTGTTACACTACCTCTGTAACCAGAACATCCTTCCTCAGATGAAGGAAACCAACTCTCCACTAAATACTCCAGTGATGGACCCTGCATAATTGCAGAAAGAAATCACTGCTCCTGAACTTGAATACTCTCAATGTGAAGGCCAACATACCATTTCCCTTCTCAGCCCCTACTACACCTCCGTGAGACTTTCAGTGAATTGTGCACAATGACAGCTCGTTCTGACTGAAACATCCGCTTCTCCCAACCGAGGATTATTCAGCCAAAAGACTGCCTTCTTGTTTTGCAGACCAAAATGCGTCATAACTGACATGGCATGCATTTTCCCACTGCATAGAACCATTATCAATGTGAACACAATCCTTGAGGACACAGATAAACTTTCCATGAATGCACTAAATATTGAGATACGTGCCTGGGACTATCTGCAATTACTGATTCGCTTCCTGTGGAAACACTGTGAACAATGACATTGTAGCCCAACACCCCTGACAGACACGGATAGATTCCAAAGAAGTCCTATAAGTACTGAACTTCTTGCTGAGGATACCTATAAACACTGAAATGTCACTGGGGATGCTCAGTAAGTAATACAACCCTCCCTACAACCCTCTACCTCAGGGCGAACTCTCCATCAAATCACTTCGATACCAATATAATTTCTGGTGATCATCCAGAACCTATCACATGCAGACCCAAGTAAACACTATGGTCTCTCTGCGAATGTATGTTACACCCTGACACAGTACCGCTAGTCCCATGTAAACATCGACAACATATTGTGTAAGTGATGATACACTCTGGGGAGTTTCCTGTGAAATACTGCCCATGAAATTCCGTGTGAATATTGACAGCCCAAGTGGATTCCCTGGAAGCACAATCAGTTTTAACCTAGACCCAATGTAAATACCTCAAAACGCCATCAAGACAACCTGTAGATGTTGCTGCATCCGCTCTGGGACCCTTGTAGGTTTGTTGCATTACATCTGGGACACCATGCAGACACTGCTGTATCTCCTCTGGACACACTATGGATGCCTTTGCATCCCCCATGGGTCATGCTGTAGGTTCTACTGCATTCCCCCCGGGACACCTGGCGATGCTGATGTGTGGATCATCTGTTATATCATCTGTGTGATTTCCCTGTTCTCTGATGTCCCCTGTGTTTGGGCCGGTGGTGAATTGCACGTGTATGCTACGCACCAAGTGACAAACTGCCAGTACATGACGATTCCGAGGTCTGCAGCGGGAGGTTACCGTCCAAGATGCAATTTGGATCTAGCTGTACGGTGACTGTGGAGACACCAGACTGGGTTCATGGTGAAGATCCACATCGCCTTCCATCTCCAACTGAAGACCTGCCTGCAATGAGGGACTTCAGTTCACTTTCCGAATGTCAAACAGCTGAGCATTGACGTTCAGTCAGGGCTAATTACAATCATTCAGCTGTTTGTTTTAAATTTTATCCCGACATGCTGCGATTGTCCATGGGAACAGCCAGGGGCGCGGGAGTGTCAAGGGGTGTTTTGAAGTTGCCAGCGGAGAATGCGGACTGAGGGGACAGGGGTAGGGA
>NW_025205078.1:0-5528 GCF_004010195.1 Chiloscyllium plagiosum | reverse complement strand
AGGCGGGGAGAGTGGATTGAAGGGACGCTGTGCTTAGTATTACTGTCGATGAATGGTCAGTTTTGTTCAGGGAGCTGTGTTTAATATTGCAGTCAATGAATGGTCATGGTTGTACAGGGAACTGTGTTTAAAATTATTGTCTCTGAATGGTCAGTTTTGTGTGGGGCAGCTGTCTCCAGAACATAAGAGCATAAGATATAGGAGCAGGAGGACCCTGCTCCGCCATTCAATAACATAAATGCGTGATCTTTCTGTGGTCTCAACTCCACTTACCTTTCTTCTCATCCTAACCCTTTAATCATTCATTATTTAAATAATATCCATATTTGCTTTTGAAACGTCTACTGAAATAGCGTCAACGAATTCACTGGGCAGGGACTTCAATGCATGTACAACCCCGTGAGTAAACAAGTTTATTCTCAATTCAGACCTGAACTTGCTCTCTCTAATTTTGAAGCTGTGCCCTCTTGTCCGAGGTTCGCCTGCCAGTAGAAACGTCCTGTGATCGTCTAACTTATCTTTCCCCTTTGTAATTGGATATGTTTCTGTAAGAACTACACTCATTCTTCGTAATTCCAATGAACACTATCCCAGTCTGGTCGTGTCCCCTCGTCAGCCAATCTCCAAAATTCCGCAAGCAACCTAGTGAACCTCCTCTGCAACGCCTCACGTGCCAGTATATCCTTTCTCACGTAAGGAGACCAAATCAGTACACAGTACCCAAGGTGTTGCGTCACCGGAACTCTGTGCAGCTGTTACATATCCTCTTTGCTTTTAAACTCAGTTTCTTTCGCAAGGAAGTACAAAATTCTACTTGTCCTCCTAATTTCTTGTTGCATCTGCACACCAGCCCTCTTTGATTCATCTACAAGGACACAAACGTTACTCTGCACAACAGCGTGCTGCAATTTCTTTTTGTAATTCAAGTAATAATACCTTTTTACCATTACTGTTTGCAAAATGGGTGACCTCACATTTACTACCATTGCATTCCGTCTTCCAGACAACTGCTGTTCACATGAAGTATCTAAGTTTCTCTGCAATGTTTCACAGTTCACTGCATACTTCGCTCTGCCGCACATCTTATTGTCATCTGAAAACGTTGACACACTACACGTGGTCCTCAACTTCAAATCATCATTTTGAATTATGAATAATTGCTGTTCCAACACTGATACCTGAGGCACACCACTAATTACTGATTGCCATCGAGAAAAGCACGCATTTATCCTCATTCTTTGTTTCCTGTTAGGCAACCCATCTTCTATCCATGCTAATACATTAACTATGACGCCATGCATATTTATCTTGTGCAGCAGCCTTTTGTATGGCACCTTGTCGAAGGCGTTGTGGAAATTTAGGTACACTACATCTACTGGTTCACCATTGTCCACTTTGCTTGTTAAGTCTTCATAGATTTCCAAAAGGTTTGTAAAGCAAGACCAGCACTTCATGAACCCCTACTGCCAATGCCCAAATTACAATTTCTACCCAGATGTCTTGCTATTTCATTCATGGTAATAGACTCACGCATATCCCCCACGGCAGAAGTTAAGTTCAGTGGTCTATTATTCCCCATATTTTGTCTACCGTACTTTCTAAAGTCTGGAGTCACATTTACTGTTTTCCAATCTGCTGGAACTGTCCCAGAGTCCAAAGAATTTTGGAAATTTACCACAGTGAACTTGCTATTTCTCACGCCATCTTGTTCCATCAGGGCCAGCGGACCTGTTTACCCATGGCTCCATATACTACCTCTTCTGCAATAATGATTGCTTTCAGGTCCTCACCTACCTTCGTCCCTTTGTCAATTACTGGCGTGTAGTTAGTGTCCTCCACTGTGTAGAGTGACACAAAATACCTATTCATTGCCTGACCATTTCACCATATCCCATAACTAATTGGCACTTTGTTTTATATTATTAGAGTAAGTTTTGTGGTCTGTCTTTGTGTTCTGTTTTTCTCTTCCTCATGTTCTGCCTTACTTTTCTTTATAGCTCTTTATGGTCCCTTTCTGCTGACCTTTGAATTTTCCTCAAACCCCTGCTTTCCCACTGATCTTGGATACTTTGTACGATCTTTCTTTCAATTTTATAGCCTGCATTATTCCCTGAAGAAACCATAGTAGATTGCCCTTTTTCTTTCAATCCTTCCATTTCACTGGAATATACTTTTGGTGAGCACTCGGAACAATTGCTTTCAAAAGGACGCAACTGTCCCACCATAAAATCTTTATTTCCAGTCTAATTAAGCGAAGTCCTCCCTCATCCTGTGGTAGTCCCACTAGTTAATGCACAGGATCCTGGTACTGGAATTTGACTTCACACCCTGCATCTGCATTTTAAATTCTAAAATATGTGATCGTTCCTTCCAATAAGATCCTTAACTATGAGGTCATTAATTATTCTTGTCTCATTACGCAGGACCAGATCGAGGATAGTTTGCTGCCTTGTTGCTTCAATTCGTACTGTTCAAGATAACTATTACGAATATACTCAGCGAACTCCTGCTCAATGCTACTCTGAGCAAGCTGGTTCACCCAATCGACATGATAGTTGATGATAATTGCCACATCATGTTTACAGATATTAGTCTTTTTTGGTTATAGCCTGCCCCAATATGATTTTGTTATGTGGCGGCCTATAGACTCTGCCTATTGGTGCATTTTCCTTCTTAGAATTTCTGGTTTCCAAGCAAATAAACATAATCTGCATAGAACATACATTATATCTCAGCACCGCCCTCATGTCGTCCTTGAATGTCACAGCTACATCACCTTCCTTAGCTTCCTGGTTGTCCTTCCAAATAGCCCGATAAGTGTTGTTCAACATGGGGTGCATTGATTCATCAGGCGGAAGAGGACACTATGTGATAAATAGCAAGATGTGTTCTTGGCCATGTTTACCCTGAAGCCACGAGACTTCATGAGCACTAAGTCAATGTCTAGGACTCCCAGAGCAAACCCCTGCCGTCTGTATCTCACTGTGCTGCCACATCTGCGGGGTCTGTTCTGCCAGTTGGACAGAACACGTGTTGGGATGGTGTTGGTAGTTGCTTTTACGGTGTCTGTAAGGTATGATTCTGTAAGTATGACAATAGCAGACTGTGTTTGACTCGTCTGTAAGACAGCTCTCCCAATATTTGTACTAGTTCTGCTTAGTCAGCAGGAGTTTGCAGGATGGACAGGGATGTTTTGGACGTTGACTTCTGCGGTGTCCCGGTCGATTCCAGGTGATCTGTCCAGTTTCATGCCTTGGGGCATTGTTGTGATTGGCACAATTGAATGACTCGCTGCGCATTTTCAAAGGGTGACTTAGAGTCAAACACATTGTTGTCTATCTGGAGTGATATTCGGCCAGATCCGGTGAGGATGGCAGATTTCCATCCCTGACTGAGATCAGTGAACCTCTTTGGTTTTCCTGACAATCGACGATGATTTAATAGTTATCAGTAGAATCGTTACTCGAGCTTGTTTTAATTGTTGAGTTCAATTTCCAACATCTATTTTGTAGTGATTCTGATGTGGGTGCCCAGAACATCTGCTGACCTAACCGATTAGTAATCCAACAATATCTTGAGATCTACTCGGAAACATGCGTTGTGCTCTGCTGGTATTTCTTATCCTGCCCTGTTTTTCTTTCCATGCTTATATTATTCTGGAAAATATTGAAATGTCATCCGGACTGCTTGAATGTCATTCAATCCGTTTTGTTTGAGCAGGCATGTAGATGCAGCTGCACATCAGAGAAGAACAGGAAGAGCTAATTGATTATAATACACTGTGACTGTCACTTAAACAGTTTTTCTGTCCAGACACTAAACGTTTTTACTGAGGTTCAGAGAACCTCAAGATTATTAGAGCACAGATGGAGGACACTCAGCCCATCGTGTGTCCATGAGTTCTCCAACTGCACAACTGGAAGACAGAGAGTGTGTGTGGAGATTGAGGGGGTGAGTGGGAGTGAAAGTTAAACAGAGAAAAGAAAATGACGGGAGATAAACTGAAAAAGGAGGGATAGGGGAACAACAGAATGAGTGAGGGAGGAAGGGGTCTTTAGCGAAGGGGAAGTAAGATAGATCCGAAGATAGGATGATGGCAGATAGACAGAAGATGGAAATTTTATCCAGAAGGTCCCATGGACTGCAATCATTTTGTCTAGTGCCATATCCTTTCAACAATATGCTGAAACTGGCTGAGATCCCTGATCATTGATCTCTGATAATATTACAGTGCTAAATTGCTGATAGTTAAACAGATTCCAATGGGCCAATAGCTATGTTCCAGGCAGAAGGTGGGTTAATTAAAATAGAATTGGCCAACAACAGCTTTAACTGATAACGCTCACACTGTGTGAAAGACAGAGGTAGAGAATCTCGGTGAGGAAGATCACTCACAGAGGGGAAATCAGCATCTCCGTTGTTGATAAAATAATGATTAGAGCCATAAAGTCATAGAGATGGACAGTACAGAAACATATTCTTCGGTCCAACTCGTCCACGCCAATCAGATATCCTAAACTAATCCCTTCCCATTTTCCAGCACATGGCCCATATCCTCTAAACCATTTCTATCGATATACTATTCCGGATGCCATTTCAAATGCTGTAATTATACCAGCCTCCACCACTTCCTCTGGCAGTTCATTCCATATATGCACCACTCTCTGCGTGAAAAAATTCTGCCTAACGTCCCTTTTTACACATTTCCACTCTCACCCTCAAACTATGCTCTCTTGTTCTGGATTATCGCACCCCATTGAATATGCCTTGTCTACTTATCCTATCCATGCCCCACATGGTTTTACAATCTTCTGTAAGATCATCAATCAGCCTCCTAACCTCCAGGGAAAACAGCCCCAGATTATTCGGCCTGTTCCTTTAGCTCAAATCCTCCAACGCTGGCAACGTCCTTGTACATATTTTCTGAATGCTTTCAGGTTTGACAACAACCTTCCGACAGGAAGGAGATCAAAATTGCGTGCAATATTCCAAAAGTGGCCTAACCAATGTCCTGTACACCCGCAAAATGATCTCCCAACTCATGTATTCAATGCTCTGACAAATAAATGAAAACATACCGAAAGCCATCTTCACTATCCTATCGACCTGCAATGCCATTTTCAAGGAAATATGAACCTTCACTCCAAGAACTGTGTGTTCAGCAACACTCAGCAGGACCTTACTATTATGTGCACAAGTACTGCTTTGATTTGCTTTGCCAAAATAAAGTCCCTCACATTTATTTAAATTAAACTGCATTTGCCACTTTTCAGTTCATTAGCCCATCCGATCAAGATTCCGTTATGCTCTGTGGTAATCTTTCTTCACTGTCACAGACACCTCCAATTTTGGCGTCATTTGCGAATTTACTTACTAAACCTCATATGGTCACATCCAAATCCTTTACTTAAATGACAAAAAGCAATGGACCATTCACTGATCCTTTTGGCATCGCACTTGTCAGCAACTTAAGTCTGAAACAACGCTCCGCTACTACCATCAGTCTTCCACCTTCGAGCGAGTTCTGT
>NW_025205077.1:8079-10039 GCF_004010195.1 Chiloscyllium plagiosum | reverse complement strand
ACACACACACACACACACACTCACAGCCAGGTCGTGCACAAATGCTTTGCAGATTCGAGATAAAGTGGAAACATGTAGCTTCATTGTCTTTTCTTGGTATCAAAAGTAGGATGTGATGCTGAGGCACTGCTGACACTGTCCATCAGCTCAACGCCCCCACCCTCACTCATTCCTACAGAGGTTTTCATCAAACCAATTACCTTTCAGGTTATCCTTTCATGCCTTCACCACTTATGCCCACTCATAATCTTCCCAGTTGGCTTCCTTCTCACCCTTCAGTCATTGTCGCTTCTTGAACTTCAATGGTGTTATCATAACTGAATTACACCCTGCCAACCTTCAACGTCCTAAAAGTTAACTATACGAGATAACCTAAACGTTGCCCCTTGATGTTCAATCGAATCATCATTATTGTACACCCTGCACACCCCCTCCCCCCGCTCCCGAGCCGTCAACTATTTACATTCAGCTGCTTTAAATTGAGCCAGAAACTAAATTGGTGCAGCTATCACAATATACTGGCTAAAGAGAGATTCAGAGTCTAGGAATTCTGCTGCGCCTTTCTCAGCTCCTTACCCTCCAGCTCCTCATCTCCACCTCCACTCCCCACAAAACTGGCTCATCATCGACAAGGCACAAGTGAATAGTGTCAAACCCAACTGTCTGGATTTTTGCAGCTGCAATTACACTAAGAATATCGACTGGATCTATGACAATAAAGCCCACTTGATTCGCAAAAGATCGACACATATTCACTCTGTCGACCACCAACGCTTTATAGCAGTGTGCACCATCTACAAGACGCACTGTAAAAATTTAGCAAAAGTCCTTAGTTAGTACCTTCGAAACCCCTTCCATCGAGAAGCACTAGGGCAGCAGTTGGATTTTACTACTAACCCCTGCACTTTCACCTCCAAGCCACTCACCATATTGTCTTGAAAAATATCACCATTTATTCAGTGCCGCTCAATCAAAATTGTGGAAGTTCTTCCCTGATGGAATTACTGGTCTACACTGAGCACATTGACTGTATTATTTCAAGAAAGCCGCTCAATGCCACTTTCTCACAGGGCCAACTACGGAGAGCAATAACTGCTGGCTGACAACGCCTTCCAAACCGCATGAATGAATCAGATGAAGTGTGCGTGAAATATATCGATTATTCATTCGCTGTCACTCGGACAAAATGCCGTAGCTGTCTCCCTGCCATTTTATTGCTGATCTGTCTGCGGTACACGGACTGAGGCAGTCTGAGAAGGAGTTAAGCCCCACTCTCCTCAAAGGGTACAACTGGGGATTGGCAAAAAATGGCGGAACGGTTAATATTGCAGACCAATATCCTGCGAATGAAAATTAATGAAGGGTGAGTGAATACTATGGTGCTATGGTTTCAGACGGACCTGCACGTTGGATGTCCTTCTGCCCTCCCCGACTCTGTCTTGCTCCAATCTCGAGAACTGACTGTGAAACTGCTAACTTTATACAAGCATTTAGACATGACTGGAAGAAGCAAGGACCCTGACGATGGACGCGGATTGTACAATCATCAAACAGATCACATAAGGTTCTCTCTCTCGATCTGTGATGTTTATTTTCTGTTCACATTTAATTCTTATCTCTCTCTCCCCATCCATCTCTCAGTCTCAATTACTATCCTGACCGCAGCTATTTTTGTTCCCTCGCCATCATCATTCAATACCTGTTTTAGTCTTTCTCTGAAGTTTTTATTCAAACGCTCTCACAATCATTACTCAATATCAATTTTTTCAATTATTTTCCATGTAGGTCTCCCTTTCTCTTATTCTGATTTTTTTTAATCTCTCAAACGTCTTCACCTTCCTTCTCCGTACTCTTTACTCCTCTTTGACAAGCACAATTCTCTCTCTGTTGTGCATTGTACTGCAATGCCTATCTCTTTTTTCTCTCAGCTCTTCATTAATCTCCCTTCTCTATTTTCGAA
>NW_025205077.1:3026-7022 GCF_004010195.1 Chiloscyllium plagiosum | reverse complement strand
CATTGGAGCTCTTCTAGTTTCTTCATGGCACAGGGGAAATTCCGGGTTTGTGTGTGTCCATTATTCATAGATACGTGATCTTTTAAGTGAAACACCCCGCATATCATTGGCCCACGAACGCCCCAGCACCACAGAACAAGCAGTTGGGCTGGAACTCCGTCAAGCATCGCAATCTTTACCTAAGCCTGTGCCCTCTGATCCTGGTCTCTCCTGCGAAATGGAACATCTCCCCTCATCCACTCCATCGAGGCCTTTCAGTATTCTGTAAGTTTCAAATTGCTCACCCTTCATCCTTCGAGATTCTAGTGACCCACGTTCCTAAAACTTTGCTCATACGTTAAGCCTTTCATTCCTGGGAGTATTGTCGTGAACCTCCTCCAGAAGCGCTCGCGGATCAGCACATCCTTCCTGAGATATAGGCCCAAACTTGCTCACAATGATCAAAATGTGGTCTGGTCAGACCAGAGCCGTATAAAGCCTCAGAACTGTATCCCTTTATTTTTATTCTCGCTCCTACGAGTCTTGTTGACAATCGTACAAGTGTGAACCCCCTCATTACTGATATACAAACGAGACGCAGCAGAATGTTTTTCTTTACTCCATAGCAAACATAAAATGATGCACTAAGTCAGCGATGCCCACATACCGTGAAAGATTTTATTTATAAATTTCTGAAAGTTTCACCTGAGTTGCCAACAGATTGATTCATGCTTTCATGATGTAAAATATTTACCTCCTTCATGGAACAGATTAACAGCCGGTTGTCATTCTGTCGACTTCAAACGAAGTTATGCAGCTATTCTGGAATGAATCACAGCACCATGTGTTTCATAGTGAAAAGCAGAAACTATGAGCAGGGATAGATCATTCAAGCATTCGAGCCTGCTATAACATTCAATGTGACCTTTGGTGATCATCCAACACTCTCCCCTGTTACTGTTTTCTCACCATTTCATTCCAGGAGCCATATATAATTACTACGAAAAAACAATATTCATTTTTTTGCCTTGACTGCTTTAAGTGGCAGACAATTCCACAATCTCCGCGCACTCTGAGTCAGGAAAGTTCCCCGACCTCCGTCCTAAATGGCCTGTCCTGAATGCCTTAGACGGAGACCCCCTGGGTTTTGATTCCTCTGGTCATCGCGAACATGCTTTCCTGCGTTTAACCGAAATACTCTTGCGAGAATGCTACAGATTCAGGCAATTCAGCCCCTCGAGCCTCTTTCCGAACTTTAAGAACAGAGATAAGTAAAAACAATCTTCAGCAAGAGAGTGGCCAATCGATGGAATTCATTGCAACAGAAGGTTATGTCGACGAAGTAATTAAATTCATTTTGGAGTAAGAGGGATAGTCTCCTCATTATGAAGGGAACCTAAGGTTACCATGAGATGGCGAGGGATTTATTTTTTGAGAAACGTACCAGCCAGGATTGAATGGCCTGATCAGACACGCAGCAGATAGAAAAGAAACAATCGAATTTTGCAGGTTTGTTTCAAAGGCTGTGATCAGAGTGGGAAACGTTGTTCTTGAATCTGTTGATATGTGAATTAAAACGTTTAAATCTTCTGCCCGTCAGAAGAGGATGAAAGATAATATAATCATGGTGAGGTCTGGGAATCATTGATTCTGTCGGCTGGTTTCCCGAGGAAGCAGGAAGCATAGATGGAGTCAATGGATTGTCGAATAATCTGTTGATAAACTGGGCATGTTCATGACTCTATGGTATTTCTCGCGGTATTGGGCACAGCAGTTCGCGGGCCAAGTTGAGATACACACAGACAGGATACATTGCATAGTGCACCGAGAAATAAAAACTAAGCTTTTTGTCGTACATAAGGAATTTACATAGCCCTCTGAGAACGTAGAGACATTCTTGTGCATTCTTCACCGTAACTGGCTGATTGTAATACATACATCTGTCTGCATCAGTGGTGCTAAGATGAAGATGGTCAGGAGCGTTACCAGACGTAACGATCACCAACAACCTGTCCAGAGATTAATTCAGCATGTTTGGTCGAATGGCTGAGTTGGACCAAAGATTTTGTTTCTGTGCGGTACATCTCTATGACTCAAGATTCACGGCACTATGGCTACCACTGATACATTCCGTTCCTGCATCTCTTTGCAGAACAACAATACAATATTTTCCCCTGATCTGTTCTCTCTCTCTGCATTTGACTTCAGAACAAAAATACTGTCGTAATACAAATATGAATCCAGATTCAGAGCACTCAGTTTCACACTAATCTCCTCTACCTCTACCTTTGACTCCAGAACACCAGCTCTGTAAATATTCTCATCTACACTGTCTGTTCATTTAACTCCAGACCCACAGATCAGTATCTACCACTGAACATTGTATATCTCCAGGCCAACTGCATTGTAGTTATCAATATCTGTTTTATCTCTGCTCTTAGCTCCAAACCCACAGCACTGTGGGAAACACTGATCGTCTCTGTTTCTACATGAGACTCCAGAAGCACAACAGTGTGGTTATTATTAACTTGCTGTCTCTACATGTGACTCCAGACCCACGGGCCTGTGGTTTCGACTGAACTGCTCGCTCTCTACATCCGAGTCCCGACACACAGCACCGTGGTTACTGCTTACCTGCTCTGCATCTGCATTCGAATCAGACCCACAGCAATGTGTTTACTCCAACGTGCGCTTCTCTAACAAGTGACTGCATAATCACAGCACTGTTATGAATGACCTGCTCTTAAACGACAGACACCATGCACTGTGTGGTCTATTGATCTATTCTGTCTCAATATGTGCCCCATGGCCGACGTAATTTTGATTTGAAATACCTACTCACATTCTGCATGTGACTCGAGGCGCAAAGCACGGTGATTACCAATGACTTGCTTTGTCTCTACATATACCTCCACACTCAAGCACCGTGGTTGCCTTTGACTCTACATTTGATGACAGGCCCAAAGCACAGTGGTTCTCACTGACCTGATATCTATCTACACGTGACACCAGTCCACTGCACTGCAGTTATCACTGGTCTACACTGTGTCTGCACTTGATCCCAGACTTACAACACTGCCCGTAACACAAAAGATTTGTCAGGAAGTTGCCAAGGTTTGAGCGGTTGAGCCTCAGGCAGAGCCTCAGCAAGCTGTCGTTTCTGTTGGCTGGAGCAGATGGGTGGCCGTATAAAAGTTTACAAAATTATGAGGGGCATGGATAAGTTGCAAATTTCATGCCTTTCCCCGAAAGTAGGGGAGTCCAAAACTACAGAGCATTTGTTTAAGGGTAAGAGGGGAAATTGTTAAAAGGGACATGAGTGGCGACATTTTTTCACACAGGAGATGGTGCCTGCGTGAAATGTACTGTCAGCGGACGTGATAAACACTGCAACAGTTACATCATTTAAAAAGTATCTGGATGGGCATGTGAGCAGGAAACTTTGAGAGAGATAAGGGCTAAATGGTACCAAATGGGGTGAGATTAATTTAGGCTATCTGGTCGGTATGGCCAGGTTGGGCCAAAGTTTCTGCTTTCCTGCTGCACATGTCTGTGATTCTGTGACTCTGGACCAATAGCATTGTGAGTACCAGTGATATACTCTGGCTCTACAACTGCATGCCAATCTAAATCATTTACATCTATCAAAATTTGTATAGATCCCAATAGGAACCTTTGTGGGCAACCATTAGTCACGGACCTCCAGAAAACAAAAACGCTTCTACAATAATCCTCTTCCTTATTTGGATAACCCAATTGTGTGTCCACGTGGCCACGTCAACATGGATCCCATGCATCTTAAAATTCTGGATGAGTCCACCACGTGGTATCTTTTCAAAACACTTCCTAAAATACATGTAAGCAAAATACTATGTTCTACCCTTATCGATCATCCTTGTGACCTCCTGAAAAAAGTCAATTAGGTCAGCAAAACATGACCTGTACTGCACGAACTCATTATGACTGCCCCTAATTAGGCCATTATTTTCCAAATATGTGTAAATCCTCTTCCAAAGA
>NW_025205077.1:0-2514 GCF_004010195.1 Chiloscyllium plagiosum | reverse complement strand
CATTAGTCACGGACCTCCAGAAAACAAAAACGCTTCTACAATAATCCTCTTCCTTATTTGGATAACCCAATTGTGTGTCCACGTGGCCACGTCAACATGGATCCCATGCATCTTAAAATTCTGGATGAGTCCACCACGTGGTATCTTTTCAAAACACTTCCTAAAATACATGTAAGCAAAATACTATGTTCTACCCTTATCGATCATCCTTGTGACCTCCTGAAAAAAGTCAATTAGGTCAGCAAAACATGACCTGTACTGCACGAACTCATTATGACTGCCCCTAATTAGGCCATTATTTTCCAAATATGTGTAAATCCTCTTCCAAAGACTTCTGTCCAAAAACTTCTCCATCGCCGATGTGAGACTGACTGGCCAATAGTTTCCTGTATTACCCCATTTCCCTTCTTGAATACATGAAAAACAATAGCTATTCGTCAGTGTCTGGGATTTCTGAAGTGGTCAGCGATGACAAAAAGCTGATGTTCAAAGCCCCCAAAAATCATTACTCTTCCCTCTCTCAAAGAACTGATGTAGATACGTTCAAACCCAGGCAACTTATCCGCCTTAATGCTTCTCAAGAGATTCAAAACCACATCTTTCTTGCTCTTACTGTGCCCTGGAATATCTGTATACTCCGCACATATTTTATTCTCCTCCATGTCCTTTTACTGGGTGAATGCCGATGCAAAGTATTCATCAGTATCTCATCCACATCCTCTGCATCCAAGCACAAGTTCCCTCCATTATCCCTGTGTGCTCCTTTTTCTTCGTCGTTATGCTTTCGGTTTTAATGTTAGTATGTAATGTCTTGGAAATTCCCTTAACTCTGCTTGCCAAGGGCATTCCATGGCCCTTTCTTGCTCTCCTAAATCCCTGCTTTAGTATCTTCTTGCCTTCCTTATATTCTTCATGGGCCTGTTCCAATTCATGCTTCCTAAAACCTACATATGCTTCCTTTCTCCCTTTTAACTCGATTCACAACCTCCCTCGTCATCCAAGTGTCCCTTACATTGCTATCCTTGCTTTCCATCCATCCACTCCACTATTGTTGCCTCTGTCTCAGCAAGTAACTCCAGACAGAAGCACTGTGCTTCCCCTGACCGACTTTGTCTCCAGCTATAACTCCAGACGCACAGAACTGTGGTTAGCCTGACATGCTCTATCTGTCCCGATGACTGAAGACCTACATCACTGCTGTTCGCATTCACCTGTTCCGCAACTACATGTGACACCTGGCCAACAGCACTGTGGTTGTGCCTGATCTGTTTTTACTCGACATGTGCTTATCAGTGTCCTATCTGCTTATCACTGACCTACCTTGCTCTGTACGTAACTCCAGACAAAGAATAATGTGTTAAGCACTGGTCTTGTCTCTCTGGACATTTGACACCAGAACCTCCGGCTGTAGTTGCCACTGACATGCTCTGTCTCTTCATATGACTCCTGGTCAACTGTACAGTCGCTTTCAATTCCTTGTGCTTTCTCTGCATTAAACTCCAGCCCCACAGTACCTTGGTTTCACTTCTCTGCTCTACCTCCAAAGGTGACTCTACATACACAGCAATCTGGTTATTATTGACCCTCTGTGTGTATGCATGTCACGCCAATCCCAAAACACTTTTGTTATGACTGAAGTCTCTGGTTCTGCAAGCGAATTTAGACCCACAGCACTGTGGCTACCATTAACTTGGTTCGGGACTACATGAGACTGCAAATTCCAGCACTGTGGTTGCCGTTGATCTGGTGTGCCTACACTTATGACTATAGCACTGTTTTACCAATACTCTGGTCTGGGTATATTTATGACTCCATAACCACATTCGCATTGACCTAATCTGTCTATACTTCGTGACACAATGTTAACTGCAATACGGTATATATAGTCCTGCTCATTCCTTCAAACGAATGAACAGGAACAGCGCTGTGTGTACCACTAACATGCGCTGTTCCTATATTTAACACCAGACATATAATGTTATTCTGATCATGACCTCGTCTGCTCCTACAGGCCCACTTCAACAGTGTGGTAAATGACCTGCGAATGGAATGTTGGCCTTTCTTTCAATGGAATACTGCACCTGCCTTCACCGAGTCATCAGGCAGCACATTCTATTCTGGACCAACTACTGCACCTAAGAAACTGATGCACCCTGGTCTTCGACACGGCCCTCATGGGAAAGACGTTTTCACAATCTATTCCTCTCATAATTTCCCATTCTTCCTCAGCATTCTGGTCTCCAAGGCGAACAAATTCAGCCTTCCCAGGAACTCGTGGGCGACTCGGTGGCACAGTGCTTAGCACTGTTGCCTCAGGCGACTGACTGTGTGGTGTTTGCACTTTCTCCCCGTGTCTGCGTGAGTTTGCTTCGGTTTCCTCTCGCAGTGAATTGGCCATGCTAAATTGCCCGTAGTGTTAGGGGCAGCGGAAAATGTAGGGGAATGGGTCTGGGTGGGTTGTGCTTCGGCGGGTTGGTGTGAATTTCTTGGGGCGAACGGCCTGTTTTCACACTT
>NW_025205076.1:6560-10037 GCF_004010195.1 Chiloscyllium plagiosum | reverse complement strand
GTGTAATAATCTGATGCCTTTCCCTCACTGTCGTCCTACAATCCCTGGTAAGATCTGTTCCCACACCATCCCAACTGCTGACTGTGTTAGATACATGAATACATTGGCGATGGGCGGGGGTGCTTTTAAAACTGGGATCTTGCTGTGTAACCTGCCTCCAAAATGCTCTCGCTCTCCCTTTCAACTAATCTTTTTCCTCTTTTATCCCGAGGAATTTTTGTTTGGAAAGCTGCTATGCAAATATCCAAAATGTTCGAGACCAGGAAAGAACAACCTCCAGAGGGGGACACAGTCCTGAGGCCTAGTCGATAGGCTGCACCCTATGGGAGCCGACATGAATTGTGTGTTTATTTACCCCGAAGTTTAATCTCCTCTGGCGGGGGGTGGGGGGGTGGGGATTGGGTTTTAGGGGCCTATGGTTAACTGGCTCCTGTCTGATTGTGGCCCTGTCATTTTTAAAACAGGTTTGAATCCTGGGGTAAAAGTATGTCCATCCCCAGGATCTGAGAGGCAGGACTCCCTGAGGGGCAATTAAAACCCAAATGATGTGACTCTCTCCAACGACTTGTCATAATGTCAGAGTAATATTGCTTACAGAGAGGGTCGGATAAGAAAATACGAGAGTGAGAAAAAGATTTGAAAAATTGAGAGAGCTGGGGAAACAGAAGGGGAGAGAAAGGGAGAAGCATTTTGAGATTGTGAAATCACTGCAATGTTTGATTCTGGAGTGACAGGAAATAATTAAACTGAAGCAGCATCACAGAGGGGAGAAATTATCAGAGTAATTAGCTGCTGCTGCATTGTAGCACGTGGGATCTTGCTGTGCACCAGCTGTCACAATGCCATCATTGCAAGCAGTGAGTGTTTTAATCAGATAACCTGGTATTTCAAAGTTTCTCCAAAGCTTTGGAATGAAAACTCAGCTCACCACCGATATGTTTGTGTTTGGATGTCGCTGGGAAATTGTCTGTGTCACAGAGAGGGGGAAACCTGGGATCTTGCTGTGCTATCTCTCTGTAATTATTTTCCTCCTTTGCCTTTCAACTAATGTTGTCTCTTTCCTCCCATGGAATCTTGTTGGCCACTTGAATATTCAAAGAGAGAAACTTTAGGATCAGGAGACCTTTGAACAAGAGCTTTCTCCAGAGGCGACACGGTCCTGAGGCCTGGTCGACAGGCTGCACCCTGTGGGGGCCCATGTGAGTTGTGTGTTTATATACTCCGAGGTTTAATCTCCTCTGGTGGGGGGCGGGGGGGACCCTGGGTTTTAGGGGCCTCTGATTAACTGGCTCCTGTCGGATTATGGCCTGGTCATTTTTAAAATAAATTTGAAGCCTGGGGCTAAAGTAACCAGGGCCTGGGATTTGATACAAACACAACCTGAACGACTGATCCAGCGCCCACTGCTGTTTGTGGAAGAGAGTCCCAAACCTCTCCCACCCTTTGTGTGTCAAAGTGCTTCCTAACATCTCTCCTGAACGCTCTGGGCCTACATTCTCAGACTCTGATCCCTCTCGGTCTAGAACCTCCAACCAGTGGGAATCGTTGATCTTGATCTAACCTGTCTCATCCCGTTTATACCTTGAAGGCTTTGATCAGATCACCCTTTAACTTCCTCAATTCTGGAGGAAAACGGCCTTATTTGTCGAGTGTCCCCTCAGAATGTAACCCCTGATGTCCAGGATCATTCTTGTAAACCTCCTTTGTGCTCCCTCTCTGTACTCCAACCTGATACCCACACACTTGCTGACACTGAACTCCATCTAACACGGCTTTGCACATTCACCCAGTCTATCAATATTCCTTTGCAATGTCAAGGTACCATCTGCACTGTCTACAATGCTTCCTAACATTGTACCTAACGCCCGTGCTGTCCCTATCCTGTGTGTGTTTCATAGGCAGAGTGCAGAGGGATCTATACTCTGTATCTGACATCATGCTGCACATGTGCTGGGAGTGTTCGATGCAGACAGTATGGAGGGAGATTTACTCTGTATCTAACCCCATGTTGTCCCTATCCTGAGAATGAATATACCATTGGCTCAGAGACAGAAGACAGGATAGAGGTTAATGAGACTTTCAGATTGGAGGGAGCTGCAGGCAAGTACAAATTGGCAACTGTTTTCAGTAAACAGCAATTATTCCCAGGTCACTGCAGAGTGTAATAATCTGATGCCTTTCCCTCACTGTCGACCTACAATCCCTGTTAAGATCTGTTCCCACACCATCCTAACTGCTGACTGTGTTAGATACATGAATACATTGGCGATTGGCGGGGGTGCTTTTAAAACTGGTATCTTGCTGTGTAACTTGCCTCCAAAGTGCTCTCGCTCTCCCTTTCAACTAATCTTTTCCCTCTTTTATCCCGAGGAATTTTTGTTTGGAAAGCTGCTATGCAAATATCCAAAATGTTCGAGGCCAGGAAAGAACAACCTCCAGAGGGGGACACAGTCCTGAGGCCTAGTCGACAGGCTGCACCCTGTGGGAGCCGACATGAATTGTGTGTTTATTTACCCCGAGGTTTAATCTCCTCTGGCGGGGGGCGGGGTGGGGACTGGGTTTTAGGGGCCTATGGTTAACTGGCTCCTGTTCTGATTGTGGCCCTGTCATTTTTAAAACAGGTTTGAATCCTGGGGTAAAAGTATGTCCATCCCCAGGATCTGAGAGGCAGGACTCCCTGAGGGGCAATTAAAACCCAAATGATGTGACTCTCTCTAACGACTTGTCATAATGTCAGAGTAATATTGCTTACAGAGAGGGTCAGATGAGAAAATACGAGAGTGAGAGAAAGATTTGAAAAATTGAGAGAGCTGGGGAAACAGAAGGGGAGAGAAAGGGAGAAGCATTTTGAGATTGTGAAATCACTGCAATGTTTGATTCTGGAGTGACAGGAAATAATTAAACTGAAGCAGCATCACAGAGGGGAGAAATTATCAGAGTAATTAGCTGCTGCTGCATTGTAGCACGTGGGATCTTGCTGTGCACCAGCTGTCACAATGCCATCATTGCAAGCAGTGAGTGTTTTAATCAGATAACCTGGTATTTCAAAGTTTCTCCAAAGCTTTGGAATGAAAACTCAGCTCACCACCCGATATGTTTGTGTTTGGATGTCGCTGGGAAATTGTCTGTGTCACAGAGAGGGGGAAACCTGGGATCTTGCTGTGCTATCTCTCTGTAATGATTTTCCTCCTTTGCCTTTCAACTAATGTTGTCTCTTTCCTCCCATGGAATATTGTTGGCCACTTGAATATTCAAAGAGAGAAACTTTAGGATCAGGAGACCTTTGAACAAGAGCCTTCTCCAGAGGCGACACGGTCCTGAGGCCTGGTCGACAGGCTGCACCCTGTGGGGGCCCATGTGAGTTGTGTGTTTATATACTCCGAGGTTTAATCTACTCTGGGGGACTTTGAGTTTTAAGGGCCTCTGAGTAACTGGTTCCTGTCAGATTGTGGCCCTGTCATTTTTAAAACAGGTTTG
>NW_025205076.1:881-4427 GCF_004010195.1 Chiloscyllium plagiosum | reverse complement strand
AAACTATATGAGGGAAGAGCAATATTGGGGGGGGGGAATAGACAGGGGGCAGGAATTACAGGAATGTAAAATCTGGGGGAGGGGCAAATTTGTTGGGTAGGGGTAAGTCTTTGAGTGGGCAGTTTGTGGAGGGGAACAAAACTACACTGGGAGCGGGCAATTAGACTGGGGCGGGGGGGAGTGGGTGACGGGGTGGTCTGACAAACTGGGGACAGGCACAACATCCAGGGGTGAGGACAAAATGTGAGGTCGGCAAATAATTAGGGGGAATACTTGGGGGCAAACTGGGGAGCAGGAGTTGTCAGCTAAAGCCCCTATCTCAGTGAGATTGGTGGGTGGGAGGGTGTGACAGGGAACAGCTGTAGAGTGGGATCATGCTGTGCCCATTCTTGCTCAATCAAAAGGCCAGTGAGCGTCTGCACACGCTAACTGTGTGGGGCATGATGGGCTATCAAGGATGAGCGGTCTTTGCCAGAAGGGAGAATCAACAAGGGGGCCATTCAAGGGCAGGCCACAGGGCAGTTAATGGAAGGAGGGACAGACACGATGGGCTGAATATCCTGCTCCTGGGCAGTGAGGCGTCAGGGATTTTGGGATCTTGCTGTACATGGAGGGGCGCAGTTACAGACCAGTCATCCCACACAGACTCATTTACCCCCAGCCTGGTGGGTAAGGGCAGTCAGCGAAGGGGGATTTTATGTGCGTGGGGGTAATGGAGGGAGAGGTTCAGGGACCAATGACAGAGGGCAAGGTGGAAAGAGACAAAAGGGGGAAGGACAAAGTCGGGGGCAGGCAACTGTCTGGGGGGAGGGTAAAGAGGCAGAGGGAGACATCCACGCAGAGACTGAGAGAGAGAGGGGGAGAGAGACACCCACAGTCTCAGAGAGAGAGGGAGAGATGCAACCACAGTCTCAGTCTCTGATGAAGCGTTGGTGGGATTTCCCACCTCTCTATTTATAGCTGCTCGTTTCTTAGAAGCATGGCATTCTAACCAGAACTCTATCAATAAAAACATCGATTTAAATCCTATCTACCTTCGCTTGAAAAAAAATCCGGCAATGACATCACCCGCATTAAGAAACCAAGACCTATAAATAGAGAGGGGGGACATACCACCAGCGCTTCACCGGGGACTCTCACTGATGATGTTACCCAGTATGGTGACAAAACATCTGAAAACATTTCTTCCAGCTCAGTGAGCTAACTTACATACTTAGGATAATGGCTGACTGAGCCAGGTTTAAATACCTTAGGGTCTGTCACTCAAACCCCAGTTCATCCAGTCAGCTCCCAGCTCCCTCCACCTGGAACACACCACCCCCAGGTATGGACCCCACCAACAACCATCTTTGTGGGATTAGAGGGGGGTGTGGGAGAAAGCAGCAGCTCAATGGTTTAGCCCAGGTCTGTCCCTGTACTTCCCCCACCCCCTCTGGACCCAGCCTTGGAATACATACAGACACAAAGCTGCAGTTTCACACCCAGAGCAGGCACAGCACACTGCTACAATCCAAATGGACACAAGAATATTACACAAATCAATGAAACTAAATTGAACAAGTGAAGTTAGCAAGCTTGCTGAGCTTGAGTTTGACCTAAATCAATTTTAATCTGTTAGAATACTGAACACAGTGTATTTCCAATGGGACATCAGCAGGGTGATACAAATGAACAGGGGGGTATAGGCAGGTGAGAAGGAACATGGAACATAACTCAGGCCAGTGAAAGGACAGCTGACTATCTGATACTGACCTATAGCAGCTTGGCACTTTGCATCTGCCCCCATCAAATCCTGAGGGTTCTCCTTGAATATAATTGGAATAACACGAACATTGAGATAACAACCAAAACAAGGCGAATGGGGAGGATTCTGCAGTGAGCATCTCCCTTGCCCCTGTACCAATGTCAAAGCAGTCCCATGGTCGACCCCCGCCACGATCAGTCTTATAATCCAGGACCAGAGCTCGGAATCAATGGGACCATTTGTTTCGGGATCAGGAATTTCCTTTCTCTTTATTGCAGATAGATTGTGTGATTGCAGAGTTACTCAAAAAATAAACAGATTTTTTACAGTTTATGCAAATAGGTTAAAATTTTATACAGGCTTAGAAAGATAAAACAATCCAAACTCTTATCCGTTTTTATTGCTTTTTGTTAGTGTTTGGATTGATTTGGCCAGGGACCAGGGACTGCAGTTTAGAGATAATGGAATGAACAGGGACAGGAACAAATTATCCCAGAGAAAATGAAATCTGCTGCTTGTGCACTGGCGCGGCAAGGCCAGCAGAGGGTGGCATTGTATCACTTTAAACACAAGTGGGACAGACACAGACAGAGAGAGAGGCTGAGATGAGGTGCCACTGCTCTGCCCAGCAGAGAGATCTCCACTGTCCGAGCTTGACACTGAACTATTCTACTGACCTGAGAAACTGTGTCTGTTTCAGTTGGGATGGGGCTGTTGTTTGTTGTGTTCTTGATCAAACCCCCATGCATGAGATTGATGGAGATGATGGGTAGGTGGGTACATTGGGACTCGTATTGAGAGTTGTCCTTCCCCTGGTCAGGATGGGCTCAGTGCCCATGAAGAGAGTCTATATCCGTTAGAATTGGGGATGGTTCACTGACAGCAGTGTTTGTCAGTGTGGATTGTATCAGTCTCATTGTAGAGAAATATGAATCTGGCAGATATGACAAAGAGTAAGATCATAGAATTCTGTCCATTCTCTCTTTATCCCTGACCCATCAGTCTATTCCACACCTTACGGCCTCATAGATTTGCCTCACTGCCAGAATATTGAGAAACAGAACAAAAGTGAATGATAAAAATGGTGTTAAAATGTTTTGGACTATTTAAGTCTTTCCCACGGATGGTCTTCAGAATAACTGGACCTGGTATAACAGTCCCTTTCCATCCCTGTCCTTCCTCCATACTGGAGTATGCCCATTCTGAAGTCTGATCAGCAGGTCTTTAAACAACCCTCACATGGGAAATGTGGACTTGCTCCATAACAGCTCTTCCCAATTAACTCTCCCTAACTCCTGCATAATACTGTCTTAATTTATCCTCCCCGAATTCAGTACTTTCCCACAAGGTCCTGACTTATCCTTATTCATAGCGATCTTAAAATTGAAGGAGTTGTGATCACTGTTTCTAAAATGCTGTCCCAGTGAAAGGTCAGTCAGCTGGCCAGGTCCATTAACAAATACAAGGTCCAGTGAGGCCTTGCCATAGTGAATCAGATCGCAGATTGGATGAACAACACCTCATCTTCCACCTGGGCTGCCTACAGTCCGGAGTACTCAACATTGAGTTCTCCAATTTCAAATAAGCTCTCTCCCCATCTACCAACTCCCTGCCCAGCCCCTCCCCCTCCCTTCCACCCCTCCCTACCACCAATTGGATTCATTCCTCCCATTGACCAACCAGGCCATACCCTCTTTCTGTGTTCACCTCACCACTCTGCCTCTTTCCCCACCCAAAACCCTCCCCCATGCCCCCACCCCTTTATCAGCAGCTCCCCTTACCCTCACTCCCGCAGCATTGAC
>NW_025205076.1:0-576 GCF_004010195.1 Chiloscyllium plagiosum | reverse complement strand
GGGGGAGGGGGGGGGGGGGGGGGGGGGGGGGGGGGGGGGGGGGGGGGGGTGGAGGTGGACCAAGAGAAAGGAAATCATTGCTGAAAATACATCTGTAATCAAAAGACACGGATTAGTTACAGTATATTACTCTGCATAATAGGAACATTCCCTTTTTTATTTAGTTTTGCCCAGATGAGTGGATGAGTGAATTCCGTGAGGACAGGAACCTGCCATTGCTGTTCCCACTCTGGCCTGCAGTGACCGATGATACTTGCCTCCAGGTCATTGACCTTGTATCTCGTTCACTCACTGACAACTGGTTGCTGGGGATGATGTTTTTCTGTGCATGTCTGATTCCTGTTTCAGTTATACTTTGGTTGTCCAGATTTTTATTAACGGTTGCCCATTGCTGACAACACTTCCCACTGTTTTCCACCTCCAGTCTCTTTGGTTTTGCTCCTCAGATGGAGGCATTCCTTGCCCGTTAGGAAAGGAATGTTACCGTGTTTCCTGTCAGTCCATTCCTCACCTGGACCCCTCATTCCGTTATCTGCTGCTTTCAATGTGGGCTCTCAGTTACTTGGATTTATTCAT
>NW_025205075.1:7123-10036 GCF_004010195.1 Chiloscyllium plagiosum | reverse complement strand
AGTGTGGATGGATTCTGTGGGTGCAGAGGGACATAGATACGCTGCAGAGCTGGGCTCAGAGATGGCAAATCGAGTTTAATGTGGAAACGAGTGAGCTAATTCACTTTGGAAGGAGTATCAGAAATGCAGCGTAAAGGGGCTAATATAGTCAATCCTGGTAGTGTTGATGAGCAGAGAGATCTTGGCGCCCATGTGCATAAATCCCTCAATGTTGCCACCCACGTTGATAAGGCTTTGAAGACAGCATATGTTGTGCTAACATATGTACATTCGTAGTAGGATCGAGTTTCAGAACCATGAGGTCATTCTGCAACTGCACAAAACTGTGCTGCGGCCGCACATGGAGTATTGCATGTAGCTCTGGTCACTGCATTTTGGGAAGAGTGTGGAAGCTTTGGAAAGGGTTTAGAGGAGATGTTCTAGGATGTCGACTGGTATGTAGGCAAATTCTTCGATGGAATGTTTGCGGGGCTTGCGACTGTTCTCTTTCGAGAGAAGAATGTTCAGAGGTAAATTAATTGCGACAGGTAAGGTAATCAGAGGGTTAGGAAAGGTGAACAGTGAGAGCCTTTTTCCCCGAATGGTGATGCCATGCACAAACAGGCAGAACTTCAGTTTGAGCGGTGATAGACATAGGACAGATGTCAGAGGTAGCTTCTTTACTCAGAGACGGGTAGCGGCGTGGATTAGATTAGATTACATTACATTACAGGGTGGAAACAGGCACTTCGGCCCAACAAGTCCACACCGACCGGCCGAAGCGTAACCCACCCACCCACACCCCTACATTTACCCCTTACCTAACACTACGGCAATTTAGCTGACCAGCACATCTTTGTGACTGTGGGAGGAAACCGGAGCACCCGGAGGAAAACCATGCAGACACGGGGAGAACGTGCAAACTCCACACAGTCAGTCGCCTGAGGCGGGAATTGAACCCGGGTCTCTGGCGCTGTGAGGCAGCAGTGCTAACCACTGTGCCACCGTGCCGCCCATTCATTGGATCGGCAAACAAACGAGAATTGAAAACCTGTGTATGGATAAACTTCAGATTGATTTCACAGGGTGGTGCAGTATCGAGGATCGAAGCGCCTGTACTATGTGTAATGTTCTATATTATGTGTTCTATGTTCTGTTAACAAAGTGCTTCACCTCATACTCTAGAGATGAAACGGCATCTGTCAATTTATTTCCCCTGTCGATTAACCTATCTTCAATATTTGCCTTTGCTGACACTAGGAGAAAGTGAGGAATGAAGATGCCGGAGATCAGAGATGACAGTGTATTTCAGGGAAAGCAAAGCCGTTCAAGCAGCATCCGAGGAGCAGCATAAGCCCTTTAGTTACCTACTGTTCAAAGACGAAAAAGAAATTCCCCCGGACCTAACCCTCATTGAAGGCGAACGTTTTGTTATTACGTTTTTCTGAAAATAGAAAGGCTCATCCAGTCCACGTTATCAGCCATGGACCGCCATCTACTCGACTTGCAATCAGTCCTGCCCCACCTTAGAGCCTCAATTAACCCAGACTAGCAGCGGCTCTGCGTTTCTACTTTCTCAGAAGGACTCATGCACTCAACCAACGAATTTCCTCCACCACATCAGACATAAAAGAACTCAAGTTAAACAAACTTTCATGTATTTCCCTGAATACACGCATTTTCTCGGACATTCTCGTACCTTTCTCGAGCCTCTGGCACTGCACAGACTCCATTATCCACGCGGCCCCTCCTTCTACGTTCGCTGAGGTAATTCTTGATGACACTTCCGCCCCGCTGGCACTCGACTGCAACCACTGCTGACCACACCACCTCTGCGAGCGCAATCCAGCCAACCATCTTTACGACTCCCAGGAAGACTACAGCCACCCAGACCACTGCAGTCTCACTTCCCCAATCACAGACGTGATCCCTGCCTTGTACATCACTTCCGCCCCCGAAGTTGTCATCGCGGCTACCACTTCCACCCCAGTGGATACCACTCACCTCATCACGGACATAATTTTCCACGTTACCATCTTTCGTAGGATCTCACCTGTATGGTCACTTTATTTCAATCGCCATAAAGACGAAATGAAGAATTTGAGATGTCACCTAAGCGGGATTGAAACGCAGATCGAATTGCAATAATAACTAACACGATTTTCTTTTGTACTCAACTCCTGTGATTTTCAATCGAATGAAAGAGAACCAGTGAAAGAAAATAATGAGAGATAAGATTGTTAATGCATATTTCATAAGATGAAATCTGTAGCAGAATGGGTAAAAGCGATTCACCGTGGTGAGAAAAGCACACACAGACAGCACAAAACAATAGAGATATTTCAATCGGGGCCTGAGGTGCTTTCGGGGCACAGAGGAATGTGTGCAAATGCAGAGAACTTACTAATGTACTTACCGTGCATGGGCAGACGTAGTTGCACATTGGTCGCTCCCTTTCCCATTGCTCTCGTCAGTGGTGAAGGCTGAATATGAGACGAGGGTGAACACAAAAAGTGGAAAGGAAGATTCCTCTCTTTATGCACACACTAGATGCATCACACTGACCTTTGAACAAACTGGAGCAGTCAGCCTGTTAACTGCAGGTAGTGAACTGAAACAGTAGATCAATAACCACTGATTCGTGCAGCACACGCATGAGAAATGATTAAACGTGTGTTTATTCTCCAAGTCATTAACATGTGTTTACTTCCCATCCCCGACAGAAGAAGACGGCACATTTCCAGCTGAATGACAACATTATTGCATCGTTTTCAAATTGAGATACATTGTGATCATTTTGCTCAGTGAGATTCCTACCAAACTTTACTCCAGATAAGTAGCAATTAATCAGCATGAAATACATGACATACGTGTTCTTGAAGAGATGTTATTTACGACTATTTGATTAATTTGGACTGACTGCAATATTACAAT
>NW_025205075.1:1884-5533 GCF_004010195.1 Chiloscyllium plagiosum | reverse complement strand
CACATGGATCATGGAATAATGGGATATCAGGCTGGAAGCTCCAACCTCAACTGGAGCAGCTGCTATTGATATGGCGGATTTGTCCAACAGAAATGTTTCAATTATAAAGAAAACTATTCAACTCATGAATGAACTTCGGTGCAGGGAGAACCCGAGGTAATGTTTTGCTCTCTGCCCCTTCTTGCCTGGCTGACTCTGTGCTGGATTCAATTCCAGGAAGGGTCTTTATCTTGTTACAAATTAGTCAATTTTCTGCAAATTCACATGGATTCTAATCTAAACCTCGGTGTTTAATCGAGAATACATGATATTGTTAACATGCTCGAGTTTACTTCGAGTTATACAGCAAAAGCAGGAAAGGGCATTTGAAATTTAATTGATCAGCGGTGCTCATTGAACGTCTAAGCAGAGGCGATGGGCTAAACGTCCTTCTGCACCTCCGCAGTCTTGAAGTTTGATGTTTTCTTATGATGGGATTCGGAAATGTGTTCACAGTAACAGTGACTGCAGTACAACACACTAAATGGTGGCAATGGCGATTCTGAAGTGAATGTTCCACTTTGTCTACAGAAGTATCGAAAATCCTTCAGAATCTGTCAGAAAGTTACCTGCACTTTCCTCTGTATTGGCAACCTACACATTCCCTCTTGCAGACTGCTCCTGGACTTTGGTAGGAATAGTCAAAAGGCAGACTGCTATTAAGATCGAGAGAAACTCCAAACATTGCGGTGCTGAGGAAGCTGGGTGCTCTTGCACATTGAAGGAACAAAGGTTAGTGACGATAGATTCTCCTGGCGAAAAGGATGGAAATTCCAATGCTCACATATCTTGCCTCCATGTCACTCTCACTCTCTCCATCTCTCCAACTTCACTGTCTCCCTCCATCTTTCCTACTTGTCACTATGTCTCTCCTTGTCTCTCCATCTTTGTCTCCGTCCCTTGCTCCTCCCTTTCACCATTACTCCCTGCGTCTCTCCCACTTATTCCCCTCACTTTTCTGTCTCCCTCTCTGTCTCACCCTGCCTCCTCCCTCCTACTCTCATTTGCATCCCCCTCCCTGTCACGCTCACAAGTGAAGCCAGTTAACTGACAATCCTGGATGAATTCTCGCGACCTCGCCTCAAACGTAGAGTGATTTCTCGAGGGAGATGCACCATGGTGTTCATGTAGGGGAATGGCATCCCCTTCCCTCAGTGTTTCCATCGCGGGTTGGGCCCAAACTCCGCCAGTGGTACTCTATTTTACACGGGGACTATGGTTGGGGTGGGGGTGGGGGGAGGGGGGGCGGAGTGCTGACCACCGAGTAGGGGCGTTTACAAATGTGAGATAAGCCAAAAATTGAGCCGCAGCTCAACCCCGATCAATTTGCACCTTCAGAACCCATGGACAGGAGGGAACGGAAACGTGCTGCTGTGCCACCACACTGGGTCGAACAGCCAGTTAAAATGGCTTACCGAGTGAATGGGATCGAAGCCCAATGTGTCAGATCCCCCCTAGATCCATGCGAGAATGTATCCTTATCCTGTCCCCTCAGTTCATCCCCTCCCACCTTTCCAGAACTCACCAGCTCAAAGCCGATCTTCCACGAGCTGTTGTGGGGTGGCGATTGGGACTGTGGGCCCGGGTGTGACCCTATTCACTGCTGCCCACCCACTGAGGCCCAAACTCCAGGGCCGGTGAGCTGTGTCAACCCTCTGGTTCCATCAAGCGATGTGGGATGCAGCCCAATGATCTTGGGAGTGTGGTGCGGGATTTGGTAACGGGACAGGATATGTAGCGATTCCTGGATCAAAAGGACGAACTCCATCAGGTTCGCACTTACCTCCTTGTACCTACCGGGTGCACAAATGTACTCACCTTAGTTTGCGAACAGGATTGAAAGAATTTCACTCTGTAACTAACCCTATGCTGTCCCTGTCCCTGGGAGTGTTTCATGGGATCAGTGTAGACTGAGATGTACTCTGTGTCTGACCCCGTGCAATCCTTGTCCTGGGATTCTGGGGTCAGTGCAGACGGAGCTTTACTCTGTATCTAACTCTGTGTTCTCCCTGACCTGGGGAGAGTTTGATGGGGGAAAGTGCTGACGGAGCGTTACTCTTTATCTTATCCTTGTGAGGGCTTATAGCATCTCAGTTGTAGGTCATTGGGGATGGGAAATGCTGAGAAATAACGTTCCCGCTGCCGAGAAATGACAGGACCCACAGTTAGCTTGAATCTTATTTTCACGACACATTATGGTCAAGGCCAGAAATTGTTAGCTCTATGACATCGAACCAGAATTCCAGACGGTCTGCACTTGTGACAGACATCGGCTCATTGCCTTCAGGTAGAGCAGAAATTGAAACCTACCTTTCGCATTTGCTGAGAATGACCTGTAGGCCAATTTTACCCCAGGCTCAAAATGTTCGGCCATGC
The DNA here is from genome assembly GCF_004010195.1 of Chiloscyllium plagiosum. NCBI lineage: Eukaryota > Metazoa > Chordata > Chondrichthyes > Orectolobiformes > Hemiscylliidae > Chiloscyllium > Chiloscyllium plagiosum. Next base: position 3,118 of record NW_025205075.1, on the reverse strand, counting down.
TATGGCAGTGGTCGTGAGGGCAGCAGGAACAGAAAAAAAAGTATTTACCTACGAAGAAACTAAAGACTGGCAAAGTAGGCAGGTAGCATCGGGGGAAATAGTTCGAACAGAAACAAAAATAAAATTACAGATGCTCATATCCGAAATAGACAGCCAGTAGGCTTAAAGAACATAGCAAGCCAGGCAGTGTCAAAGATGGTGAAGTTGACATTTCGGGAAGATTTAAGGTGGATAGTTTATATCCAGAATAACAGATACCCAGGAATGGATTACAGACTGGAATCTCATCAAGGATTGTTCTGGGTGACGTATTTATCCTCCGTCTTTAATTTAGGAGAGTCCAATACAAAAGAAATTTGGATGGGAGGAGAGAGATTTCAAATGGACCTGGGTGCCAACTTTGCCATGGAGCGACAGTTATGTGTATGGAAAGGACTGCTGGAGCAAGTGCTGCTCGTGGGTACAAATACAATTCTTAAAAGAACACATCTGCGTGGGGATCTGAATAGGGATGTGGGCCAAATGCTGACAAACAGGACGAGGTCAAGATTGGGACGGATTTTCAACGGTGATAATTCGGACTGAAGGGTCTGTGGCCGTGCTGTCTGACTGTATGATGGAATCCTTCCCCATATTGGGAGCAGGTGACAGGCCACTCTCCAATGTGCGGTCGCTGGGGCGTCAGCAGATTCCTTTTGCAGTTAAAGCTTTTCTCACAGTAGTAATAGTTCCACCTTTGTGGCACGCGTTCTAATCTACAATTTCTGTTTGAACCACATTGGTAAGTGGGTCCAGGTGACAAGCTACTGACTTCCCCAGCTTCCTTCGTCCTCAATTTACGGGCTCACTTTAAACATACTCAATGACCTAGCCTCCACAGCCTTCTGTGGAAATGAATTCCACGGATTCATCAATGTCTGGTTGAAGATTTTTTTCCAATTCTCCGTTCTAAAACGTCTGTCTTTCACACGAAGGCTATACCCTCATTTCCTCGTCTCTCCTACGAATGCAAATATCTTTCCAACATCCGCACTCTTCAAACCATTCAGTCTTCTGCCAGTATCAATTCGATGCTTCCTCATTCTTCCAAACTCCTTCAAGTATAGAGCCAGAGTCATCAAACATTTCTCATATGTCGCGATTTTATTTCTGATGAATTCCTCTGAACACGCTCTGAGTCCAATGCATAATTTCTGAGATATGGGGACTCAGACTGTGCACAATAATCCACATG
>NW_025205075.1:0-1784 GCF_004010195.1 Chiloscyllium plagiosum | reverse complement strand
TTTTCTCACAAAGTGCATGATGTCACACCTTTCCACGGTGTTCTCCATCTGTCACTTGTTCAGCCACTCTCCTGAACTGTCCAAATACTTCTGCAGTTTTCCTAATAACTCAATATTACCTGTCCCTCTAACTATCTTTGTCCTATCTGTAGACCTAGCCAGAAAACCCTCAATTGTGTCACAGAGTCATAGAGATGTACAGCACGGAAACAGACCATTCAATCCAACTCTTCCATTCTGACAAGATATCCCAACCCAATCTAATCCTACCTGCTATCAACCCGCCCATATATCTCCAAACCATTCCACTCATAGACCCATTGCGAAGCCTGTAAAATGATGCAATTGTACTAGCCTTCACCACGTCCTCTGGCAGCTCATTCCATACACATACTGCCATCTGCGTGAAAACGTTCCCCCTTAGGTCTCTTTTATGTCTTTCACACTCACCCTAAATCTGTGCCTTCTAGTTCTAGACACCACCACCCCAGGGAAAAGACTTTGTCTATTTATCCTATCCACGCCCCTCATGATTTTATAAACCTCTACAAGATCACTGCACAGCCTCCGGTTCTCCAGGGAATACAGCCTTAGAGTGTTCAACCTCGCGTTATATCTCAAATTGTCCAACCCTGGCAAAATGCTTGGACATAATGTCTGCACCGTTTCAGGTTTCACAACATCGTTACAATAAGAAGGAGATCGTAATTGAACGAAATATTCCAACACTGGCCTAACCGATTTCCTGTCCAGCCGCAAGATGACTCCCAACTCCAGTATTCAATACTCTGACCACTGAAGGAAAGCATACAAAACGACTTCTTCACTATACTATGTGACTCCAATTTCAAGAAGATATGAACCTGCACTTAATAGTCTCTTGTTCAGCAACAATTCCTACGAACTGACCATGAAGTGTATAAGTTCTGCTATGACTTGCTTTCCAGATATACATTATCTCACATTCAGCGGAATTAAACTCCATCTGGAACTTCTCAGCCCAGTGCCCCATCTGATCAAGATCCCGTTGTAATCTGAGATCACCTTCTTCGCTGCCCTCTACACCTCCAATTTTGGTGTCACCCACAAAATTACTAAATATACCTCTTATGCTCACATCCAAATCATATACATAAATGATAAAAAGTTGTGGACCCAGAACAGATTCTTGTGGCACTCCATTGGTCACAGGCCTCCAGTCTGAAAAACAACCGTCCACCACCACCCTCTGTCTTTTAGCCATTTCTGTATCCAAATAGCTAGTTCTCTCTGTATTCCAGGAGATCTCACCTTGTTACCAGTCTCCCATAGGGATCCTGGTCGAACGCCTTGCTGAAGTCCTTATAAATCACATCTACTTCTCTGCCCTCAACAATCCTCTCTGTTGCTTCTTCAAGAAGCATCTCAATCAAATTTGTGAGACATTATTTCGCATACACAACGGTTTGACACGGACGTTTAAAATTCATTTGGACTGTACATGAATAGCAAGGATTTACAGGGATATGGGCCAAATGCTGGCAAATGGGTCTTGATTAACATCGACTATCTTATCAGCTGGGACGAATGGGACCGTAGTGTCTGTTTCCATGCTCTACAGCCCCGTGAATCTTGCTCAACTCTCTTCTTAGGTACAAACCCAACCACACCTTTCCAAGGCTCCCAGTTTGCTGCTCTGCCTCGTGGAGCTGGCTTCAGTTCTCCAGTTCCTCTGCAACTGGGAACAATTTTCTGTTCTAGTCGGGATGTGAAGGTGCTGTTATTTGTCTGGATTGGACAAGGTC
>NW_025205074.1:9014-10031 GCF_004010195.1 Chiloscyllium plagiosum | reverse complement strand
GAGCTTCAGATCTTGGTTCCAATCTCCTCCACACCCCCAGGGTTGGGGGGGTGGGGGGGGCGTGGGGAAACACACTGAAACATAAAAACAAATCAATTTGAAATAAAATACAACAGTGGCTCCAAAAGCACAGCACGATCCCACAGCTCTCTCTGCCTTCCCCAATCTCCCACGTGACCCTGGGTCAGTGTCATTATTGCAGAATGAATGAATGAATTGCTGACCATCACAGCGACATTGAAATCTACAGACATCACCGCAGAGTAGTTGACCAGAGGCTAGAAACATTAATAAACACGTACGCACAGCAAGATCCCAGAAGTAGCAATCTAACACCACACACATCGTGTGGGTGATGCTGGTTCAGGGTTGACGTATTTGTATCAAATCCCAAGGCCCCAGTTACCTTAGCCACAGGCTTCAAACCTGTTCAAAAACGACAAGGCCGCAATCTGACAGGATCTGGATAACCAGAGGTCCCGGGAAAACCCTCCCCAGAGAAAGGAGATTAAACCTCGGGGTAATACGCAGACAAAACTCACCTGGACCCAACAGGCTGTAGCCTGTCAAAACAGGCCTCAGGATTGTGTTCCCCCTCTGGAGGAAGCTCTTGTTTGAAGGTTTCCTGCTCCCAAACACACACTTTTCAAATCCTCACGTGGCCAGGCAGATCCCTTTGGGAGGAAAGAGGCAGCATTAATGGGAAGGCTGAGCAAGAAAATCTTTCACAGGGAGATAGCACAGCAAGATCCCAGCTTTTCCCCTCTCAGTGAGACTGACAATTTCTCAGCAATATCCAAAAACAAACACGTCGGGTGGTGAGTTGAGTTTCATGTTGAAAAGTTTTTGAAATGACGGGTTAGCTGATTAAAACCACTCACTGCCTGCAACGATGGCATTAGGGCAATTGACGCACAGCAAGATCCCACAAGTGACAGTGCTGCAGAAGCTCGATAATCTGATCATTTTTATTTCGAGTTTAATTATTTCCTGTCACCCCAGAATCAAATATTGCAG
>NW_025205074.1:7641-8319 GCF_004010195.1 Chiloscyllium plagiosum | reverse complement strand
GGAGGGCTCTGTCTGATTGACATGTTAAATCCTAGGACAGGAGCCTTGTGGAATCTTGCTGCCCACTGAGATGTTAATTCTGGGGCAACAAAGTGTCACCTTTCCCAGTCGCTACAACTCACTTTTTTATTGAAGCCTTATTAGTTGTGTCAGTGCAGTTTGAAAATATTATAGATTACTCCCACACTAGCGTCTCAGAGCCTGACTGTAGATAGGCTTCCTGAGACACTCACACACACACACAGGGCTGGGAATGGAGAGGGGGATATTTCCTGAGGTTTTCTTGAGATTTTCCTGCTGTCTGTGTGATTCCTAGAATTAATCTCTGTCTCTGTTCCTGTCTGTCTGTCTCTGTGTGTGTCTCTCTCTGTCACTCTCTTTCTCTCTGTCTCTGTCCCTCTCTCTGTCTCTATCTCTCTGTTCCTGTGTGTGTGTGTCTCTCTTTCTCTCTGTCCCTGTGTGTCCCACTCTCTGTCTCCCTCTCTCTCTATCTCTCTCTGTCTTCTCTCTCTGTCAGCTGTGTCTCTCTCTTCTCTGTGTCTCTGTCTCTCTCTTTCTGTCCCTGTATGTGTGTGTGTCTCTCTCTGTCTGTCTCTCCCTGCACTGCTCTATATCCAGCCATTTCTAACTTGATTTTGAGTCTTTTATTTCCTTTCCCTTTCTCAAAAATATTGGCAG
>NW_025205074.1:1890-3497 GCF_004010195.1 Chiloscyllium plagiosum | reverse complement strand
TGCGTGCATTTCTGGTCGCCACATTATACGATGGATGTGAAAGCATTGGAAAGGGTGCAGAGGACAATTTCAAGGATGTTGCCCTCTATGGACAGATGGTCTTACGAGGAAAGGTTGAGGGGCTTGAGGTGGTTTTTGATAGCGCCAAGAAGTTTGAAGGGTGAATTTAGAGAGACATAGAAGATGATCAGGGGTTGCCATAAGGTGGACAGTGAAGGCATTTTTCTTCAAATGGTAATTTTGGCACAAGGGCACATCAATGTAAATTCAGAGTGATAGATACCGAGTTGGTTGTTTATCATTGAGTAGTAAGGGTGCTGAACGCCTTGCCTTCAACACTCGTAGACTCAACAACTTTCAGAGCAATGGTCATTGTATAAACTTGCGGATTATGATGGTAAAATACTAGTCAGATTGGTATCACAGGTCGGTGCAACGTTAGGGCCAAAATTACCTTTATTGCGGTGTCATATTCGGTGTTTGAACTGTTCTTCAGCTTGAAGTTGCAATCATCTCTGGTCACTATCAGTAAAACCAACACCTGGCGAGAACCGAATGTGCAACTTTGGAACGTTACGCACTTACATTCTGTCGTGCAACTACATCAAACTGACGAATTGCACCACTGGAGCTGCCGTGCACTGATGACCAATGACTACTGATCTTACCTTCAAACCAATTACTCCTTTTTTGCTAAAGATCTGAAATGAATCACAGCGCAGAGGAGATTATACTGATGATGGATCATCGATTATGGAGCATCAGGTTCTGGAAAATGACATAGTAAAATGTGGTGAAAATAGGCAGAATAGAATTCTGTGTTAATTTACCGTGACTTCCTGCGTTGATCACAGGCAATGTTCTGTCGCCACTGTACTGGGATTTTCCTTCTATCGGTATCAATTCGTCAGAGAATTCGATTCACTGGTACTTCACCAGCATCCTTTGGAATGTTCATATGGCACAATGACCTACACTGTACACAACGTCAATAATCTTCTGCATTACTACATCCAAGGGCACGTGGCATGGTTTTTCTTTTATAAATAGTGAAAAATTAATCATGTTATGCAAGGGCAAATTGAATTTTAGTTTAAGTAGTAAAGTCGCAAGAATCCACAGTAAGTTTGAAAATGTCAGAAATTCATGTTCATTACCTTGGCCAGCAAAAGGGAAATCTGTCCCTGAATCCCCATATAATCGCTTGCTCCATGTGTACACGTGGAGACCTATGTGAAGCGATGTTCAGCCTGACAGAGACCTTATGAGAATCCTCCACTGTCTGACATAAAGCTGAAACAGGAACTATTCCAGCTTGGAGGGTAGGGAAGTGGACTTGAGACAGAAAATATTAATTGTTGTAGATTCACATTGTTCTCATTGTGATTGTTTAAAAACCTGGGCCAGAAAAAACTCAAGCAGAAAGGAGCAGTAGTAGGCCATTCTAAACACCGCTCCTGCCTCGGCACGCCATTCTGTACTATCATAGCTCACACAGCAGTTCTCTGTCTTTTTCCAGCGTATCCATATCATCGTGTTGCCAAGTGGCTAACACATATTTATCGATCTCTACCATAAATAGACATCGAAGTTATTCATCGCTGAGA
>NW_025205074.1:0-1536 GCF_004010195.1 Chiloscyllium plagiosum | reverse complement strand
ATCTATCCTCTTCATAATATGTGCATGTTAATCAGTTTCTCACTCAGCCTTCTCTGTGCTTAGTTACACAGCCCCAGCTTAGCGCATCTACCTTCACAATGGGAATATTCCAGCCCTTGGCATTATTTTCATCTCCTGTGAACTTCTCCTCCTGCAATCAGACAGTTCCTGCAGTGTTGCGATTACAACGGAAAAAAGAAATGTTCTTTGAAGAAATGCCAAAATGTCCGAACAAAATCAGCAGCTCTTGTCCATCTATGATGAGAAAGGACAGTTAACGCTTCGAGTCCAAAGATTCGTGTTCGGAACTGATGGGATGTGTGGCTGGGTGAAAAATGTGGAAGAGGGCGGACAGGATCCAAAATGATTGATGTTGGGTCCTGAAATCTGCATGGTCTTTCAGTAGAAAATGAGTTGCCGATCTTCCAGCTTGCACTGTGCCTTGAAGAACTGCAGCAGACCAGAGACTGGTATGATGGCTTTGGTATGCAATGCAATGTTAAAGTGACAGGACACTGGAAGACCGGGGTAATTTTTGTTGATTCTGGACAGAACTGAAGTGATCTCAGCTTTGTCACCGACTCTGTTTTCCTCTCTCCATTGTAGAGAGATCACATTCTCAGCAGGAACTACAGTTTTCTGGATTGAATGAAGTGCAGACAAATCACTGGAAGATGTGCCTGGAAGTTTCCACATTGAGGAGAGACATCGGAAACCAGCAGGAAATGTATCTTACAACATAGAACGTTACAGTGCAGTACAGACACTTCGGCCCTCGATGGTGCACCGACCTGTGAAAATAATGTGATGTCCATTGCAATGGAAAATTAACATTTCTTTTGAAACCAATAGAAGCACAGGGAAACAAAAAAGTAAGGGCCTGACTTTGCAGAGGGCAAGTGTTGCAGGCAGAAAGAAAATCTATGTATATTTAAACCGAACTAATAGCAGACTTACAAGGCCAGCAAACTACCATATCAACAGCCAAGGAATTAGGAAAACAACAACTCCTTATCTGGAAAGGAACTCGAATCTTTCTTGCCACTGACATTGAAGTGTTGATAAGAAGAAGCGAGTTGTACTTTAAAGGGAATATGTGAAAGCTATCAGGCGCCCATTACATGAGGCCTCTTGCCAATGTATTACCTGGGACATGGGAAACCTGAATTTGATGGAACGTGCTACATGCTGAAAACTTTCTGGCCCAAGAGAAGGAAAAACGGACATTAAACATGGAACAGCAAACACATAAAGCTCAGCTTACTATGATGCAAATGGTCGCCCAGCCGTTGGAAGGAGATGCTGCGTGAAAAGAAGAGCTGGCAGAGGTAAATCTGGCGGGTGCTTTGTTTGCAGAGCAATGGACCACTGAATGAGGCAGGGCACGCCCAGACGGCCTCAATCGGCCCTGGAGGCTGCACAGCAGGGTGACTAATGGAGGAAGGCTGAGGTGGAGGTGGGCAGCCCCAAAGTTACAGGTAAACCTCTTTGCTTTATGCTTGTCAACGAATACTCGCTTATGCTCATCTCTACTAC
>NW_025205073.1:9058-10031 GCF_004010195.1 Chiloscyllium plagiosum | reverse complement strand
GGGGGGTTGGAGTATAAAAGTCAGGAGGTCTTAATGCAACTGTGCAAGGTGCTTGGAGAGCACATCCGGAGTACTGTGAGCACTTCTGGTCACCTTATTTAAGAAAACATGTTGTTTCATTGGAGGAAGTTAAGAGAAAATGTTCAGTGGGATTGCCCCCATTATGGAGGGATTGTCTTAAAAACAAAAGGCTAAACAGGATTCTACTCACTGGAGTTTAGAAGAATGAGAGGTGACCTCATTGAAATGGACAGGATTAAGGGGTTTGACTGGGTAAATGCTGAAAGGATGTTTCTCCTCATGGGAGAGTCCAGGACCAGGGGGAGTATTGTCTCAGAATAAAGGGGCACCAGTTTAAGACTGAGATGAGGTGGAATTTCCTCTCTTAGAAGGTTGTGAATCTTTGGAATTCCTTGCCACAGAGAGCTGTCCTTGTATATATTTAAGGCTCAGATGGATAGATTCTTGCTCAGTTGGGGAATTAGCGTTACAGGGATAGGGCAAGAACATGGACTCGAGGAATGTTGAATCAGCCATGATCCTAGTGAAGCTGGCTTGAGGGACCAAATGGCCGACTCCTGTCCCGACTTGTTAATGGTCTTACATTTACTGATGAAACTGTTATCGCACAACTCTGGAGCAGAAGCGACTTGAACCTGGGTCTTCGAGGCTCACACCACATGGATCCTAGTTTACTTTATATCATGCACTTGACATTGATGCTGGTAGTTATGGCTGCAATTCGCACCAACCTGCCTTAGATCAAATTAATGAAGCTAAGCCAGTGCAGGTTTTCAAAAGATAAGTCTCCAACCTCGCATCATGCATTGATGAAGTAGCTGAGAATTTGAATGCAGAGAATGTTGTCTGAACTGGATACAATGAAGTGTTTCACTAGGCACTAGATAAAAATGGCTGGACAACAAAATTGACAACACAAGCCCTGATTCATGGATTTTGTTTTGGACGAGAG
>NW_025205073.1:2331-7915 GCF_004010195.1 Chiloscyllium plagiosum | reverse complement strand
GTGCTAAATTGCCCATAGTGTTCGGGTGCATTAGTCAGGGGTAAATATACCATACTATAATGGGTGTGGATGGGTTGCTCTTCAGAGGATTGGTGTGGACTTGTTGGGCCAAATGGGCTGTTTCCATACTGTAGAGAATCTAATGTGTGGTGTCCTTCACTCTGAGGGAGGAGCTTTGGATTCAAGTCCTACTCCAGGAGTTGATGACTATAGGAAGGTGTCTTCATTGCTATTGTGAGACACTCAAGGGTATGGGCCAAGTGCTGCAAAATGGGATGAGAATAGCTCAGAGCTTGTCTTTTTGACCAATGCAGACACGATGGGCTGAAGGGCAACTTATTATTTTGGTGCTCTCAATAACCAGAGAGCACGGAGTCATAACATCATACAGTATGGAACAGACCCTTCAGTTCAACCTGCACTGACCAGACATCCCGATCTGACTCAGTCCCATTTGCCAGCCTTTGGCATATATCTCTCTAACCTATTCCTAGTCATGTACACATCTAGATGCCTTTTAAATATTGTCATTGTACCAGCCACCTCCAGCACCTCTTGGTAGCTCATTTCAAGCACACATCACCCACTGCATGAAAAAGTAACCCCTTAGGTCTTTCCCCTCTCATCTTAAACCTTTGCTTCTAGTTTTGGACTCCCCCACCCTCAGGAAAAGACCTTTGGCTATGCAGCCGACATGGAAGGAATCAAAATGGGGCAAGAACAGAAAAGGAGGTCAGCTAAACAATTCTGATCAGCAACAGAAAAGTGCAGCCAAGCACGTACGTACGCGAGCTAGCTTACTGAAACTGGCTCCAGTTAAGTGAGAAGGCAGGAAGACCGAAACAACACTCAACAGGTGTTGTAGAAGTTTAAGGTCAATGATCTAATGCTAAACGTCATATACCTAGATCAGGATCTGATTGATCAGTTGTATTGCTAAGGCTTGGAATCAAAATGTAATTCGTGAAAAGGGAACGCTGATTTGTGTGTAAAAGTGTGATTGCAACTGCCTGTTTCAGACTCTCCAGGCAAGGGTGGGCTTTGACCCGGCTGGTTGAGTCTTCTTGCATGTATGTGATAAAGGAAGCTGTGTGAAGTGTACTATCATCCGGCTGATCATTTCAACATCTATCCATGCTCCTCCAGATTTTATGAACTTCTGTAAGGATACCCCTCAGCATCCAACACTCCAGGGAAAATAGCCCCAGCCTATTCAACCTCTTACTGTAGCTCAAACCCTCCAATCTTGGCAACATCCTGGTAAATCTTTTCTGAACCCTCTCAAGTTTAACAACATCCTTTTTTTCGAAGGGCGACCAGAATTGTATGCAGTATTTTAAAAGTGACCTCACCAATGTCCTCGACAGACAATAGATCACACTTGGTAATGGCAAAGGCATATCAGAGATAGTCAAAGATACTCCTACTTATAGACAATACGTGCAGGAGTAGGCCATTCGGCCCTTCGAGCCAGCACCACCATTCACTATGAACATGGTTAATCATCCACAATCAGTATCCTGTTCCTGCCTTATCCCCATAACCCTTGATTCCACTATCTTCCAGAGCTCTATCCATCTCTGTTACAGCTGCAACATTACATCCCAACTCCTATAGCAAGGAGCCTGTTTTGCCAGCGCAGACACGATGGGCTGAAGGATTTATTTTTCTGGTGCTCTCAACCTTTATGTCCAGAGGGCAGAGTTTGAGGTGTATTTTTGGAGCCAGATCCACTGGGAGAGCTTGAGGATGAGTTTTATGTTTGCTCAGCGAATGAGCATTGGGAGGTGGTTTGGGAGGCAGGGTTATGGGGAAATTGGCAGGTGACTGGCACTAGGCAATAGGAGTGAGAAAGGCCTGAGGGGCTGAATGGCCTTGTTCTCCACTGTAAGGTGAGTAACTGAGAGAAGGAGTGTGCTTGGATCTTGCTGGAGCTGGGGGCGAGGAGAGTGCAGAGGGGTTGGGGAGGAAAAAAGCCATAGGCGAAGTTGAAAAGCTATCATTTCTACTTTCTTGTCTCTCTCACTCTCTCTTGCACTTGCCTTTTAGAAACGTTGGCAATACCACCACGATACGCTCGACCAAGTTATATTGACGGCGCAACTGAATGACCAGCCGAACATCAGCACCTCCATCTTCGTGGGCAGCGCCTACTTCATGGCCTCCAGAGAGTTTGTCGGCCATGTGTTTGACAGTGCCAAGATCCAGGCCTTCCTCAAGTGGTCGGAGGACACCTACGGCCCAGACGAGCATGTGTGGGCTACCCTGCACAGAATGCCCAATGTACCCGGCTCCATCCCGTACACCCAAGGAGCCACCAGGACACTTGGCTGGGCAGTAAAGTGGTCCTTTGAGGCTGGTGGCGTTGCGAGGGGTGCCCTATACCCTCCCTGCACGTGAAGGTATCGCCACTTGGTTTGTGTGTATGGGGCAGGAGATCTACATTGGGTGGTCCGTCAGAGATGTTTGTTTGCAAATAAGTTTGACCCCAACATGGACAACACAGCAGTACAGTGCATGGAGGAATATCTCCAAAACAGGACACTTGATAAAACTGGGGCTGGGTTGGAGGTTGGAACAGAGTAAACCTCGGTGATGGTGGTAGGGCTGGTGGGTGAGACATCGGAAACACTGAGAGACTGGGCGCTGTGAAACTTGGCACTGTGAGACTGTATACTAAACCACTGGCTGCTGTGGAGGCCAGGCACTGTGAGACTGCATGCTGTAACATAGCCACTGTAGCACTAGGCACTATAGTGTTAGGCACTGTGGAGACTGGATACCTTAATACTATCCACTGTAACACTGGGCACTGGGAGACTTAGCACTGTAACATTAGTTACTGTGAGAGTCAAAATGTGTGGTGCTGGAAAAGCACGGCAGGTCAGGCACCATCCGAGGAGCAGGAGAACCGATGTTTCAGGTATAATCCCTTCATCAGGAATGTAGGGGAGTAAGGGGGTTGAGAGATAAATAGAGTGAGGGTGGGGCTTTTGGGGAAGGTAGCTGGGAAGGTGCTCAGTAAATCCAGCTGGGGCGAGGGGTGATTGTGATTGGTCGGTGGGGAAGGTCGAACATATAGTTAGGAAGGAAGATGGACGGATCAAGAGGGGAGAGCCGACTTGGAGGGTTGAATCTGGGATGAGGTGGGGGGAGAGGAGAGATTTGGAAACTAGTGACGTCAATGTTGATGCCATGTGGTTGGGGGTCCCAAGGCAGAAGATGAGGTGTTCTTCCTCCAGTCGTCGGATAGCTTGGATTTGGTGGTGCAGGAAGTGTCATTGTGTTGAAGTGGTTGGCCACAGGTTGATGGGGTTGTTTGTGCCCAGTCTCACAGGGACACATCCGCCAATAATACTCAACACTGCACGAGTGGTCACTGCATTACTGGAACACTGCACGAGTGGGCATGTACAGCTGGACACTGCAAGACCAGTGTTGTGACAATCACTTTTTTGTATTTTTCTCATTTTGGTTTGGAACTGTGGGTCCAAATTGAGAATTGAACTTTGAACAGTGGCTAGTTCTTCTTTAAAAAAAACTGGAGAGACAAAAGACTGATATTTGCTGTTAGGATCTGGCCAGGAAAGATAATGCAGGTGAATTACTGCTCTCTGAACACAGCAGACGTTTCAGCACCGAGATGTAGTTCTGCTCAGGGACTGACAGCTGGATGGATATTGAATGGGTCAGTCAGTAAGAGGAATGCTGCCAGGCAGGTAACCACAGAGAATAGTGAGAAAGAAAGCAAAAACCATGAGTGACCTCGCTCTGACTGGATTTTGGGCTTGGAGGAAGTGCTTCTTTGGAAGTTGCTGGACTGGTCTGGTGTTCTTTTTGGTTTGACTTTGTCTAGTTATTTCCCCACTTGTTGACTTGTCAAAAGGTCAGAGATGAAAATGAGAGTCTTCCGGAATGAGTATTAGTCTCCACAGGTCTGCAGAATTTGTTCGCATTGACTGGTGACTTTAAGTTCAAACATGGTGTACAGTTCTTGTGCCTGTAATACAACCCAGCATCAAAGGATTTCATGATGGCCTACTATTTATCATTGAAACTGTTATCAACTGGCAAATTAAAATTTTAAACATGTTTATCTCTTAACTGTCTGCTGGTGTGCGAATTGGAGGGGTGCTTGGGTTCATGATCATCTGTGTTCTGCTAAAGTGACATAAACAGAAATTAACAATTTATTAAGTTATAAACTTGATATCCAAGATCTGTTATTTGTAAATTCTGGTAAGGAACAATTGAACGATTTTGAGGGTCATTGAATGGTTGAATGTCACTGTGTTGCAAATCCAGTGATCGGGAGGCTGGTTTTGGTTCAGCTTCATTTTCCTGTGTCACTCCGGACACTGTACCTCTGGGCACAATAACTCTGGACATTGTCACTCCCTGTGTGACACTAATCACTCCGGTTACAACACTGTCACTCTGGACACTATCACTAAATACTGTGAGACCAGACTGTGACACTGGACAGTGTAATGCTGGACATTGCGATGTCAGATGTTTTAACTCTCGACACTAACACCGGAAATAGTGACACTGGATGTCATTTGGATGCAGATAAAAATGAAAATTCAAAAAAAAAACAAATGAGATAGAATCTACTTGTAGAAATGGGAACTAAATGAGACTGAGTGAGAATGATTATGGCTGTTTAATGAACAGAAATCAGAACACTGCAATGATGTCCACATCTAATTGAGAGTCTCGGGGTGGTTTGTATAAAGAATACCAGATATGCGGGAGTGAGTTTCAGACTGGAATCTAATCGAGGGGTTCAGGATGGTTTCTGTACAAATGACGGAAGCTGACCTATGTGTTCGAATGTCCCGTGTTAGTCTATCACCCAGGGATTGTTTAATGGAGCTTGCTTCATACTTCAAGGACTCAGACATTTCCATTTTATCCGTCTCCCACCAAAATTGACAGGGCAATGACAGCAGAAGCTATACAAAGAGAAATGTTGCCTCTGTAATGCCACATGTAATGCCATCTGTATACATCCAGGGCAGGAACAATCCTGGGATTGATAAGAGTAAATCTCCCTCCACTCCATCCTCATCAAACACTCCCAGGACAGGGACAGAATGGTGTTAGGTACAGAGGAAGAACTCACCTTGACATTGTTCCCGTCATTGTTCCTTTGGCCATGGGTTTGAAATGCCATCCCCACACTGTCATTGACTATAGATCTGTCTCTGAATTTTGTTTCACCATTTAGGGATGTATTCAGCCCAGTGAGCCCTCACAGCTCTCTCTCCCTCATAGACATAGACATTGTGTCTGTCTCTCCTCTTCTGTCTCACCATTTCTCTCCCTGTATGTGTCTCTCTCTCTCTCTCTTTGCCTCTCATTACTCTGCCTCCTTCCCTCATCTCTGCTTTCTGTGGGTTCATAACACCATTGCGATGTTAAGACAGACTGGACCATGAATGTCACAGTGTTTGCTGTGCCCTGGAGGGTGGAGGACTAGCTGGTGGGCAGTAAACAAGGTCATTTCCAGCTTGGTGAGCTCGTACCACCCCAGCCTCAAATTTACCTGGACCGTCTCAGACTCCTCCCTCCCCTTCCT
>NW_025205073.1:0-1579 GCF_004010195.1 Chiloscyllium plagiosum | reverse complement strand
TATCTCAGTCCCAAACCCCGGATTCAGCACCGCCCTCTTGACCTGCAATCTTCTTCCCGACCTCTCCGACCTATCACCCTCACCTCCTTCCACCTATCGTATTCCCAGCGCCTCCCCCCCTTTTATCTCAGCCCGCTTGGCACACTAGCCTCATTTCTGAAGAAGGGCTTATGCCCGAAACGTTGATTCTTTTGCTCCTCAGATGCTGCCTGGCCTGCTGCGCTTTTCCAGCACCACACTTTTCAACTCTGGTCTCCAGCATCTGCAGTCCTCACTTTCTCCGAGTTAGTAGCAAGTGGGACTGCCTGAAGGGTCACTGCTAAAGACACAGACACTTACAATTGATAGCAATGAGTAGCTGAAGGGAACAAATATAATGTTTCCAGGTTCACTGAAAAGACCTACAGTGGGTGGGAGAGAAAGCTGTGGGGACGACCAAAGATATGGGCAATTTCACTGAGTGAGGAAGGAATTAGTAGATGGAATATAATGTGCAGCAGATATTTCCAAGCTAACTTAGTGACTGATTAAAATTCCCATTCCTTGCCCAGTCCATCCTTCTACACCCAAAGGTGATTTGTCCCTGTGGGACAGCTGTGTAGGTCAAACTGCGGGAAATGAAGATGGGAACTGTGAAGTGTTCCCAGTCTGAGCCACAACATGAGGAGCACAAGGATTGAGATGATTATTCTGTCGTGGAAGTTGAATGAATTTTGGAAACAGGGTCCCTGTGATTCACAACAGTATAAACCTGGCAGCTTCCAGAACCAAAGTAAGGTGTCAGAGGAATCACAGATGGAAGTGGGAAGGGACTGGGCAAGGGCAGAAAAAAATCGAGTCAATGTTCTGGGGATATGAGTTTGAATCCTACCGTGGCAGATGGTGGGAAATGAATTCAATTTCAGGGGAAAAGGAAGGAGTCTTCCCCATTAGAACATTGTTGTGAAAACCCGTCTGATACACGAATGTGCTTTAGGTAAGGAAATTTGCCATTTGACTGGTCTGGCTTACATGTGACACCAGAACCACAGCAATGTGCTTGACCTTTAACTACCTTCTAGGCAACTGAGGATGGACAATAATGCCGGCCCAACCAATGATGCTCCCATTTGTGAACAAATTTAAATAAAGTTCTCCAGCTCTGGTACCCTCCTGGCAATCTTCCTGTGCCAACTCTCCAAGATTGATGAATTCTTTGAGGAGAAAGTGAGGTCTGCAGATGCTGGAGATCAAAGTTGAAACTTTATTGCTGGAACAGCACAGCAGGTCAGGCAGCATCCAGGGAACAGGAGATTCGACGTTTCGGGCACAGGCCCTTCTTCAGGAATGAGCAGAGAGTGTTCAGCAGGAGAAGATAAAAGGTAGGGAGGAGGGACTTGGAGGAGGGGCGTTGGAAATGTGATAGGTGGAAAGAGGTCAAGGTGAGGGTGATAGGTCGGAGTAGGATGGAGGCGGAGAGGTCAAGAAGAAGACTGCAGGTCAGGAAGCGGTGCCGGGCTGGAGGGATCCGGCTGAGACAAGGTGGGCCCCCCATCTTTTCCTTCGCCACAATCCATCTTCCGCAACTACACTGGCCCCA
>NW_025205072.1:6531-10030 GCF_004010195.1 Chiloscyllium plagiosum | reverse complement strand
AAGCAAAGGTTTTAAAACACATTGTTATTGAAACAAACATTGCACCAATATCTCGCACAATCCCATGAATTTTTTTGTTTCTCGAAATCCATCAAACTCAGTCTTCAACATGCAGTCCGATGGAACCCCCACAGCGTCTGAGGATATCGAATTTAAAATTCAGCCAATTCTGAATTCCCACATGTCTGCTATCCCTCGCCTAATATTCCTATTGCGCATCTGCTACTCTTTCTAACATATCTTCTGTCACTGCAATTATTGTTGTTTTTAAACGCGTGTCTCTGCATGACACAGTCATGGTTTCAATGATAAAATATTCTGCATTGTGGCCGCAGTAAGCTCGTAGGAATCTGAGTCACTGCATTTTATTCCTTGTGACTCATGCAGGGGAAACACAGAAAGAAATTAGTTGATTTTACATGAAAACATTCTCAGAGATTATGATTACTTTGCCACCAAACCCCTCTCTCTCACACACATCTCTGCGAGTTATACATCAGGATTCAGACTCACCCCTTCTCAGAATCTTCCCTCCCTCTCGCAATCACTTACCTCCTTTAAGTTCCCCCTCCCATTTCCCTTACAGTCACTTTCACACTGACCCCGTTCAGTTGGTGTTGCTGCGCTCACTGTTGCTGTGTGACCATGCCCAAGTCTCACCATCGGGACCTTCAAACCAGTTGACCAATTGGATACCGCGGTTGTGAGATCAATCCTCATGTAGCAGCTTTTACTGACATGGACCAGCGATTATTGAAACATCAGGCTCAGGAAAAGGGCACAGGGCAGCATTGAGGAAAAGAAACTTTCTTAAAAAAAAAACACCAGTTTTTTTTGTCGAATTGCGCATCCTTTATTTCACTTGTTCATTTGGCTCAAGCGAGACCAATATGTGTAGTTATGCAGTTTAAATTATAGCAGGGATGTGATAGCACTGGAAACGATGCAGGGGAGAGTTGATAAGATATTGTCTGGGCTGAAGATGTGAGATTGGACAAACTAGAGTTGTTTTTCTTAGAGCAGAGGAGATTGAGGGGAGCATGATTAAGATGTAAAAAGTACTGAGGGATATAGATAGAATCGACTGAAATACATGTTACACTTTGATGGAGACTTCGATCACGATTGGCCATCGATTTAAGGTCAGAGGCGGAAAGATGAGAGTGAATGCATGCAAAAAACGTTTTCAAACAGTGGATGGTTGAAATCTGGAACACAAGGCTATGGGTAACGTTATTTGAAATGGAGTTTGGACAGTTCAGTGATTGTTATTGAGCAATACAGATACTCCGTTCCAAGGACTGGTTATTAACACCTGTCCTTCCATTCTCGAAGGGACATGTCACAGGAAGAACTGTTCTGTCTGAATCAATGTTTGGGAGTACTGCTGCTCTCGGGGAGACAGAGTGACAGTGATAGCGCAAACACGTGACTTCTGCAAGCTGTACCTACTGTCAGTGTTGGAATGAAAATCATTAAATACTTTTGCTCCGGAGTGAGCTGTTTATTTATAGCATGTAGCACAGGAAGGCATACATTCTGCCCTTTCCCCACTAGCACATACCACTGAATAACAGCACTATGTAGGAAACTTTCTCTCTGTACACCATCGTCCAATCCTCCTTGACCGCCAGCACTCCCCGAAATGGCACCATTCCATGAAATCCAAGAAGGTGTAACGCTGATCGTTTATGATGTCTCTCCTCACTGTGTAAGGTTCAGTGATTTATCTGCCCATCACTCAATTTAGCAAACTGCATTTCCTGCTCACAATGTGATTTCGTCCAGACTGGGGAGAGAAAAACAGAGCGGGTGACAAACGTGTGTACACCTTCGTTCTGTCTGCAAGCAAAAAAAGACCCTGAGCTTCCAAGTTCCTGTCACTGCAACATCCCACTCTGTTCCCATGCCTCCATTTCAGTTTGGTCTGCTGCAGAGCTCCCACATAGCACAGCGCGATTTGGAAGAACGGCACATCATTTCCTGCTGAGACACCGTGCAATCTTCAATACCGAGTTCAATCATTTTAGACACTGTCCACCTTCTTTCACGTTCCTGCCCCACCTACACATACCATTCGTTCCAAAGGCGGATCGTTTGGCTCGAAAATCTCTCCCCAGATGCACTAGACTTGCTGATCTTATTCCGATATTTCTGCTTTTCTTTAGATAATTTTGTTCTGTTCTGATCGCCAGCCTTCAGGAAACGTGTGTTTGCACGGGAGCGTGGTTAGAGCAGATTTACCAAGGTGATGCCTGAACTTGACCATTTCCCCTGCGAAGATAAGCGAAAGTGAGGGCTGCAGGTGCTGGAGCTCAGAGTCGAGAGTGTAGAGCTGGAAATCACAGCACGTTAGACAGCATCTGAGGAGAAGAGAATCGATGCTTCGGGCACAAGCCACCGCCATTCCATTACCAACGGATGCCTGGAGGAAGAACGTCTCATATTCCACCGTAGGACCCTGCAACCACACGGGATAAATGTGTATTTCAATAGCTTCCTCATCTCACCCCCTCCCACATTATCCCAGCACAAAGCCTCCAACTAGGCACTGCTCTCTGGACCCGGCCAACAATTCCCCCCTCTGAACTACCACCTTCTCCCTCACCTTCATCCACCTATCACTTTCCCAGCTACCTGACCACCAATCCCATTCCCCTCCCTCAACCCTGACTCAAAAGTCTCATTCCTGATGAAGGGCTTATGCCTGAAACATCGATTCTCTTGCTCCTCGGATGCTGCCTGCCCTGCTGCGCTTTTAAAGCACTACACTCTCGCCAGTGCAAAGGTCGATGAGCTAGACTGGGGCTCTTCATCTGAGAGCGGAGAAAGGTGAGAGAAATTGATTAACGTGCACAGAAAGGGATAGATATGTGTGTCAGGACCAAACTTCTTATGGGAAGGGTTTATAACCAGGGATATAAATGAAACGCTAGAGAGAGGATGTTCAGAGAAGATTTAGGAAGAATGTTTACATCCTGAGAGTGTAACTCTCGAACTCACTATTTGAACATGTGGTAAAGCTAAGAGTCATTAAAACGCTTCAGGCGTATTTTTTTTCCTCTCTCTTCACAGAAAGAGCGGGAGCAGCAGGGGGAAGTGACGACGACCAGAGGGTCAGCCGGAAGCTGGTGTAGCGCAAGCTTACCTGGGTAGGTTTTTTTCGTATAAACGCGCGCCGCATCTGGAGTATTGCATGCAGTTTTGGTCGCCATACTATCGGAAAGATGTGGAGGCACTGGAACGGGTGCAGAGGAGGTTTACCGGGATGTTGCCTGGTATGGTAGGAAGATCGTATGAGGAAAGGCTGAGGTACTTGGGGCTGTTTTCATTGGAGAAAAGAAGGTTTAGGGGTGACTTGATAGTGGTGTACAAGATGATTAGGGGTTTAGATAGGGTTGACCATGAGAACCTTTTTCCACGTATGGAGTCAGCTATTACAAGGGGGCATAGCTTTAAATTAAGGGGTGGTAAGTATAGGACAGATGTTAGGGGTAGA
>NW_025205072.1:4250-6167 GCF_004010195.1 Chiloscyllium plagiosum | reverse complement strand
GGTGAGTTTTGAGGGAATCATATCACTTGAAACATGATCAGCCCAGAATCGGCTTCTCATTCACAAAACCTACTGCAGAAGCCCACTGTCTCTCAACACATTTTGCTCCCACAGTTGCAGAGTTTTTCGGTTTATTCAGTGTCTTTTTCCCTTCGGGCGACAGGTCGATGGGCTGGGAAAAGACATTGACGTGTTCGGTCAGCCATGATGACATCAAATGGCAGGGTAGCGCTGGCGAGCGAAATGGCCCCCTCCTATTCCTCTCTGTCTGTGCTGTGTCTGACAGAGGGTCTTAAACAATAACATGATGAGGACACTTTGAATCTACACCTTGGAATAACAAGGACCTCCCCTTTATCCCACTGCTCTCACAGCTGGAATACACAGCTCCTGTTGCAGCTTTAGATCCGACAGTGGAGCATTCTCCCACGCGCTCTGTCAGACTGTGTGCTCCTTCACACAGGTTTCCAACTGGACACGTGGAGCAAACGGCGAGTGGATATTGGCGATTCAGGGACAGATTTCCCTTTGCCTGGCTAGAGTTCTGGCCACGGTAGTAAACATGAATTTGGGAAATTCAGTATCTTACTCTGGATTCTTATCACTTTATAATTTAAACTGAAATTCAATTTACTCTTGCATGACATTGTTATATCTTCAGTATTCATGAAAACCGTGCATCATGTCCTTGGATGTAGCCATGGTGAAGATTGATGATGAGTGCAGTATGCTTCATACTGTCTGTAGGACCTTGCAGAAGAAAGTTAGTGAAGAGTTTTTGAATCGAATTCTGTGCTGAATTGAAGCAGACCGAATGAGAAGCCCTATGACAGCGACAATATAACATTGTCTGTAAACAACGCAGTGATCGACAGAAACCCAGTTTTCAAACAAGTCTAATTTGCGCATCATTTTTCTGTGTCCCATTTCTGAACCTGATGCTCGAAAAGTCACAGGTCCACAACAATTCCTCCTCCTCTGCCTAAACTTTACTTTCAGAACCACAGCAAAAGTAGAACAGGCGGGTCGAAGGTCCCAGAGGTACGAGTAGGGCACGTTGTCGGCTTGTTGCCGGTGGATCCAGTGAAGCAACTGATCAGCGCTTGGTTCTTAACAGTGCGTTAAAATGCCGCAGTTGTAACTTCAATCCTTATCTAACGCTGGTTTTACTGACGTTGATCAGGAATTATTGAAGCATCAGACGGAAGCGTAGTTGAAGAATAATGTCGAATAAAGCAACATCTATTCTAAAGCTCCAGTTTCTGATTTGTGGGATTGTTCTGTCTTTGGGAAAGGTATCAATGATTAACCGTAAAATTGCACATATTCCCCAGTTGATTATCCACCTGTGGATTGAGAAACAGAGGTGATATTTTAACTTGATGACCTTTTTCAAATCTCTGACACTGCATTGGATTACATTCATGAAAAGGTTGTTAAACTCGTTTCATATAATCCTGTTTGCTGCAAACTCGCACAGCTCATTAAACCGTTCGAAAGGAATTAGATTTATCTCTTTGGGTAGACTAAATGTTGTCAGTGAATCTGGTAAAGTCATGACAAATAGTTTTGCTGCTATGCAGAACAGACAGTTCCAACAGGAATAAGGACGAGTCTTGTCGCTGGATTTTTCGGGAGGAGATTAGTGAGTATTAAATGGACTCAGTCCCGTTCCTGGTCATTGTGAACAAATGTTCAAGGCAACAGATGGCAAAGATAATGATGTTTGACATTGACAGGTCCATTCCTACTCACTAGAGTCACAATTGTATGACAGATCACATGAGTGGTGGAGATGGTGATCCTTATGGCAACCTGAGACAGTGCAGCAATTAATACCACGTTGTTTGTTTCGCTGTATACAATAAACCAGTTAGCCAGCGGACTGAGCTAACCCGCTTCCATTTAATGCAAAGC
>NW_025205072.1:0-2918 GCF_004010195.1 Chiloscyllium plagiosum | reverse complement strand
GAATTCGGCCAATCAGTTTAAATTATGCCCCAATCAAGTTTGAATTTGGTATTTTTACAATGTAAAACCAATGAAACGATCCGACGTTGTGTGGGACAAATATCGGACATTTTGAACAATTACCCAGAGCGGCAAAGAATAGCAAAGAGAGCAGCTAAAAGACCAACAGATGTAGGATGTTAGTAAAATCTTCAAGAGGTGTCTATCTGGAGAAATAAATTGCATAAAAAAAAGCATCAACACCGACCTGGAGAAAAAAAAATCTACAGAGGAAGATACAAACAGAAGATTCGACAATTACCAGGTTTTTAAATTTGAATGTTTTTGTAAAAGTTATTGGGGTCGAGGCTAGGGAAGGTATTGTAGAGCATAAGGTATAGAGAAAGGAGTTGTAGGTTGATTGTTCTCTGTCAATAAAAAACAATAAAGTTGTTATTTTTAACTTTAAGTAGTGATTTTTAGGTTAGTCCTTTGCCTCTTGAATTTTAACAGAATGCAGCACGGGGTGAATCATTTCTGTTTTGTTGGTTTACATTAGCAGAGGGGGTTTACCCCGTCACGTAACACCAGTTTCTGTGGTGGCTTTATTGTTTCGCTCATTTGTGCATTTTGCCTCATTAACGATTTTGAAGTTGTCCCCTCTACACAAAACGTCCGTGCTTTTGCACCATTGTACAGAAGGTGCAGAGTGTCTAAGCGACAGGGCTCCCTACAATAACAGTCGACGCTGATTCAATCTATCTATCCTGATATTGACCCATGGAAACAGTACTGCGCACTCTCCTCGAGTCTGGAAAACGATCCCTTCACAGATAATGTTACATCCCGCTCTCAAGGGGCTTCTCATTCCATCGCTTTCAATTCCTCATAGAATCCGTTTCAGCAGATTTCGTCACTGAGTCATTCCTTTGTGTTCAAATCCTGCGAGCAGAGGGTCCCAGTTGGAGCGGGCTGACCCCATAACCCAGAGGTTAGACCACACTCTGTGAACTGTCGTCTGCTTTTCATCTTTCCACCAACAGCAGGTAGATGTATCTATGCTCTGCAAATGTTCACACCTGTTTTAAGAAGCAAGATACACAGTTCCTGGTTCCTCCTTTTGTTGTCACACAGAGTAAGATTTTAAATGCTGGAAACATACACTGGTCGAGACCGTTTGCTCTCCCAATCCATTTGCTCCCCAGGTGGTGTTCAGATGATGGTCTGAATCGCTTTCTTCTGTTCCCTGTCACTCTAGAATGATGTGAGCTGTGAGATCTGTTCTCTGAGCTGTGGGTAACGTGGTAAGGTTTATACACGTCAGGTGCAGTGTGTCTGAGCGACAGGATTCGCTGCAGGAACATCCCATGCTGATTCAGACAGCAGAGCCCTCACTGTGAATTCGAGAGGGATACAGACACTGTTCCCGATGACTGAGAGACATTCTCTCTTTCCCAGCAGTTCTGCACTTTTCTATCAGTCTCATATGGGGTTATTTGGACAAGGTTCCGAAAAGAATATGTAGTTATGTGCATGCACGATCTCCATTTTGTACAGCTTTCCAGAATTTCCAAAACTCCCACCCCCACTAGCCCCCTCCCCTGCTCAACAACCCCATGGTTGATAGGGAACTGAAGAGCTCGTTTCATGTTTCTCTCCCACGACACTGATTGCCAAAAGAAGATGAGTTCAACCAGATGCCAATGGTGGGAGCCCGCTCACGGGGGATATGGCTAGCACAGCCTCCTGGGAACCGGGAGTCAGAATGGCAAGGAGCTGTCATTAAAACTCAATGCTGTCTTCACTCCCAAACAACAGAAAATACATTTTTTTAAATAAAGAAACTCGCCTGACATATGGATCATGTTTCTGCTGCGGTCTGGTTTGTTGGTCTTGGGTGATGTAAGTGAGAGAAGTTACACTTGAGCCATGGAGTTTTGCATCCAGTTCCATTTTTGACTCAGAAGGTATAGTTTTGATGAGATCGAGGTCAGATCAAGGTATCGAAGTTTAAAGACACACAACAGCACCTTCTTGTCGGCCGTTACTAGACGGAGAAATGGATTCTCTAAGTTCAAATGATGCTGATCCTGTTAATGTGGACTTTGCCGAGTGCACGTCTGTGCGGAGTCACCTGAAAGCCTTGATCTGTCCAAAATGTTGTTTTTCTCATGCTGTGATCTGCATGCCCTTGATTACTATGATCAGCCTGTACCAATCGCAAGCAAAGGGTTTTACTGTACTCAGGTTCATGGGACAATCAATCAATCAAATAAAGTCAATCTTTCGGACCACACAGAGATTTCCTTATTATTTGTTGCCAGCACAGCGAAGGTGGGCTGCATGGCCTCACTTTGCACTGTGACATATTTTGTGATTCTGAGTGAAATCACAGTTAAACCAACAGAATGTGAGAAGTTACTCACAGGTTATGTTGACAAAGCTAAAGTACATCTGCGCCACAGAGTATCACACAATAATAGTGAAGACCTTTTGAAATCATCCTCTGAGGTACGTGCCACACGCCAGACGAAAAGCTGAAGACAGTGTGATTCTGCTGTGGTCAGCGCTAACAGAGCGGCCCAGCGGGAGCTTATTGGGCTCATAACCCGGAAATTAATGGATTGAAAACATCCTCTGTTCGTTGACAATTCAACGTTCCAGTGTGTGTACTGCCCCCGCCAGTGATCCTCTATAACAGAGCTCCATTCTACGCATTGCATGTTGTTTCACTTTCCGCTTCCTTTCACTCAATGTATCTGAAATGAATATCTCGTACGGATACACCCGGGAAATTTACACAAGTGAGGAAACACACTTGTGAAGTTCTGGAAGCTCTTTTCCTATTCTCTGTCGGTCTGCTCTGATCTAATTCGCAAAATCATTTGCCAGAGCTGGGAATAAACTGGTGAAGGTGACCTATATCTGTTACAGAGTGC
>NW_025205071.1:6954-10025 GCF_004010195.1 Chiloscyllium plagiosum | reverse complement strand
CAAACTCCAAAGGGATTATGTCCCTGAACCCCTCGGTCCCTCAGTTCGACAACACTATGCAAGGCCCCAGTTTTTGATTAGATTCGATTCCCTACAGTGTGGAAACAGGCCCTTCGGCCCAACAAGTCCACACCGCCCCTCCGAAGAGTAACCCACCCAAACCCATTCCCCTACCCTATATTTACCCTGACTAATGCACCTAACACTGTGAGCAATTTAGCATGGCCAATTCACCTAACCTGTGCATCCTTGGACTGTGGGAGGAAACCCACGCAGACACGGGGAGAACGTGCAAACTCCACACAGAACCCAGGCCACTCGTGCTGTGAGGCTGCAGTGCTAACCCCTGAGCCACCGTGCCGCCCTGTGAATCGCATCAGTCCTGGTCTTGTCTGTTTTTACTGAAACACAATGTCTCACATTCCTGTTTCCCTTGTTAATGTCTTGAAGATTTTGATCACCTCACACATTAACCTTTTAAACTCGAGAGAGAACGTGCCTTGTTGGTGTAATCTCTCCTCATAACTAAGGAAGAAGCGTTTGGAGAAAGGTTAGATAATGGCATCACAGGAGCCCACAAACCTACCACCACACTGAAACAGCTCCTGGTGAACCGAAAGGACCCTGTACCTACAGCCACCAGAACAAACATCGTTTTACACAATACCCGGCAAGGATTGGACCAAGCACTACATTGGACGGATGGGCCGGAAACTAGCCACCAGGATACACGAGGACCTACTCACCACCAAAAGACATGACCAGCTATGACTAGTAACCTTACACACAGACAAAGAAGGACACCAGTCCAACCACACATTCACCCTGGGACTGGCTAAACACAGACACGCACGGGAATTCATAGAAGAGTGGCATTCCAACGGGAACTCTATCGATAAACACTTCGATTTGGACCCCAATTACCACCCTCTGAGAGAAAGAACGGGAAGCGATCTCACCCACTGTAACAGACCCAGACACAGTAACAGAAAGTGGGTCAATCACACCTGCGCTTCACCGGAGGCTCACTGATGAGCACGGTGACAAAACGTCTGGGAACGAACCTTCCAGCTCCGCGAGCTAACCTACAAGCTAAAGCTGGATACGTTTTGTTTGTTTTCTCTTGGTGGGGGTGGGGGGATGGTGGGTGGGTGAAGTACCTGACAGAGGTGTGTCAGACTATGAGGGGCATGGACAGGGTGGAGAAGGAAGCAGAAAGCTTAATAACAATGTGGTTGGGGGGGTGGAGGGTCGGGTGGCATAACTTTAACATGAAAGGCAGGAGGTGCAGAGGAGATTTAAGGAAAGTGTGTTTCACCCAGATTTTGTTTTGAGGGGGCGGGGGTCTGGAATGCGTGGGAGGGGTGTTACAGAAAGAACACTCACAATGTTCACAAAGCGCTTGGATGTGCACTTGAGCATGTCCTGATCTTCATTGTTATGGGTCTGGAAGGTGGGACTGGTGTGCAATGTCAGACAAAGCAGATCTATCACAGCTTTCAAAGAAAACCCAATGGGCCAAAGGCCATCTTCTGTCCTGTGTGACTCAATCATTCCATTACAAAGTACTTGGGTAAGCTTTCAAAGCGTTATAACATTCAGGGCTAACACAGAAGGGTGGGGACTGTCTGGCAATCTTCAGCTGGTTGCCCTTGGCATTGCTCAGTGAGTGTCGATTTCGGTTGCTGATCCCGCGTTCCTGAATTTTGCCAGCGCCTGCTGGAGAAGTGTCCGCTGCTGATGAGATGCGCTGTTTCATTTCAGTACAGGGACCAAGGCAATCAGCAAAACTGAGCCAACGCAATGTGTGTCGTTACTTCCAGTTATCACCCGTTCAATCTGACATTGTCTCTCTCTGAGCGTTTTCTTGTGGGAAGGGGAGGGCGGTGTGAATTCGATGGAAAGGGGTATTTGGAAAATTGCTGCTGTATCACGACTAAGCCCAGAGCGTTGTCGTGCAGAGGGACACTTGGGGTTCAAGTCCATAGCTCCCTGGAAGTTGCTTGTTTAGGCCACTGTTGGAATATCGCGTGCAATTCTGGTCTCCCTCCTGTCGGAAAGATGTTGTGAAAGGGCTCAGAAAAGATTTCCCAGGATGTTGCCAGGGATGGAGGGTTTGAGCTACAGGGAGAGGCTGAACAGGCTGGGGCTGTGTTCCCTGAAGGGTCGGAGGCTGAGGCTTGACCTTATAGAGGTTTACAAAATCATGAGAGGCATGGATAGGGTGAATAGACAAAGTCTTTTCCCTGGGGTGGGGGAGTCCAGAATTAGAGGGACATAGGTTTAGGGTGAGAGGGGAAAGATATAAAAGGCAACTTTTTCACACAGAGGGTGGTACGTGTATGGAATGAGCTGCCAGAGGAAGTGGTGGAGGCTGGTACAATGACAATATTTAAAAGGCATCTGGATGGGTATATGAATAGGAAGGGTTTGGAGGGATATGGGCCGGGTGCTGGCAGGTGGGACTAGATTGGATTGGGATATCTGGGTCAGCATGGACGGGTTGGACCGAAGGGTCTGTTTCCGTGTATCTTCGACACTAAGTAGATAGGGTGGGGTAGAAGGTGTATAGCGTGCTTGCCTTTTATTGCCCGAGTATCTGAGTACATGAGTCAGGATGTCAGGCTGCAGCTTTATCAGATTTTAGTTAGGCCGCACTGAGAGAACTGCGTTCAGTTCTGGTCGCCACATTCCAGGAAGGATGGGGAGGCTTGGGAGAGGGCGCAGAAGGGGTTTGCCAGGATGCTGCCGGGATTAGAGGGTAGGAGCTATAAGGAGAGGCTGGAAAAACTCAGGCTGTTCTCCCTGGAGGCTGAGGGGAGACTTGATAGAAGCCTATAACATTGTGAGATGCTGAGATAGGGTTTGACAGTTAGAATCTTTATCCCTGAGTGGAAATGTGTAATACAAGGGGGATTTAAGGTGAGAGGGGAAAGTTCAAAGGGGATGTGAGGGATAGGTTTTTTAACCAGAGAGGGGTAGGAGTGTGGAACACACTGCCGGGGGTGGGGGGGTGGGGGAGGCAGGGGCATTTAAGGGGCTTTTAGATAAACAAATGGAAATACAAGGAA
>NW_025205071.1:2372-6835 GCF_004010195.1 Chiloscyllium plagiosum | reverse complement strand
TCATCTCTTGTGGTTGGAGGGTTCCTAGGCAGAAGATGAGGCGCTCTTCCTCCAGCCGACGTGTTGTTGTGGTCTGGCGATGGAGGAGTCCAAGGACTCCTTGGTGGAGTGGGAGGGGGAGTTAAAGTGTTGTGCCACGGGATGGTTGGGTTGGTTGGTCCGGGTGTCCCAGAGGTGTTCTCTGAAACGTTCCGCAAGTAGGCAAGTAATATAGCATCATGTTCAGCACAGCCTGATGGGCCGAAGGGCCTGTTCCTGTCCTACATTCTCAGACCATGAGGAAGACGACAGTTCAGGTTTGACGACTGGCGGGGTACGGTGGGGGTGAGGGGAGGTTGGGGTGAGACACTTGGTCCTGGGACTGTTTCAACACTGGGTAAACAATGGAAGGGTAAAGGCAGGTGGGGGAAGGTGGTGCGCACATCTAAAGGCAATCATTCTAGTCGCCAATTTCTCCGACATTTCCTGGGGGGGGGTGGGGGGAGGGGTTCAACAAGAAGCAGGACGCATGAACCAAGTTGAGCCAATCAGTATTCAAGAAGGGAGAGGAGGGAAATACTCATGGGGAGCACTGACTGCACTGTGTGTATTCACGAACGCTAATGGTGTTTAATAGCTGCGTATACAATCGACTCCTCTGCTTGACCATGCTGTCTGTGCACAGATGCTTCGTTCAGGGCGTGTAGATCCAGCGAGGCGTACACGATCGTTTCATCGCCCTGTTAACGCAGAGAGGAATATTAAAAAAAGACTCTCTCAACGTACCATTCCCATGGAGGACAGAGATGCCACAATAAAATACAAGGCCCCTCCGAACCACAACAACAGCAGAATTGACTGCTTTCCTCGTCCGGGGAAGGATGGAGGGGGCATGGAGAAGGGTTACCGGACCGACTCATACAGCGGGGACACAGGACACTCAGCCCAACCAGTCCACCCCGACCCTCCGAAGAGCATCAGAGTCCAATCCACTTCTGTAACTCTGTAGTTCCCATGGCCACTCCACCCTAACCTGCACATCCCTGGGCACTATGGGACAGGTTCCCGTGGCCAATCCACCCTAACCTGCACATCCCTGGGCACTATGGGACAGGTTCCCGTGGCCAACCACCCTAACCTGCACATCCCTGGGCACTATGGAACAGGTTCCCGTGGCCAATCCACCCTAATCTGCACATCCCTGGACACTATGAGACAATTTAGCATGGCCAATTCACCCTAACCTGCTCATCCCTGGGCACTATGGGACAATTTCCCATGGCCAATCCACCCTAACCTGCACATCCCTGGACACTATGGGACAATTTCCCATGGCCAATCCACCCTAACCTACACATCCCTGGGCACTATGGGACAATTTCTCATGGCCAATCCACCCTAACCTACTCATCCCTGAACAATATGGGACAATTTAGCATGACAAATCCACCCTAACCTGCACATCCCTGGACACTATGGGACAATTTTCCATGGCCAATCCACCCTGACCTACACATCCCTGGACAATATGGGACAATTTAGCATGACAAATCCACCCTAACTTATACATCCCTGGACACTACGGGACAAATTAGCATGGCCAATCCAACCTAACCTGCAAATCTCAGGACACTATGGGACAATTTCCCATGGCTAAACCACCCTAACATGCACATCCCTGGACACTGTGGGACAATTTCTCATGGCCAATCCACCCTAACCTGCACATCCCTGGACACTATGGAACAATTTCCCATGGCCAATCCACCTGAACCTGCACATCCCTGGGCACTATAGGACAATTTCCCATGGCCAATCCACCCTAACCTACACATCCCTGGGCACTATGGGACAATTACCCATGGCCAATCCAGCCTGACCTGCACATCCCGGGCACTATGTGACAATTTCCCATGGCCAATCCACCCTAACCTGCACATCCCATGGCACTATGGGACAATTTCCAATGGCCAATCCACCCTCGTGTGCACATCCTTGGTCTGTTGGAGATCACTGGAGTAAATCCATGCAGACACAGGGAGAATGTGCATCGTCCACACAGACTGTCACCTGAGGGTGGAATCGAACCCTGGGTCCATAGTGCTGTGAGGAAGCAGTGCTAACCATACAGCTACCATGCTGCCCATTGGGTTGGCAAGACTAGCATATCAAAGAGATTGGATTTGTTAAGCCTATATTCACTGGAGTTTAAGAGAATTGGTGAGGGGGGAATTTCACAGAAACCTATAAAGCTCTGACAGGGACTAGACAGGTATACACAGGGAGGATGTTTCTCATGACTAGGAGAGTCCAGAACTGCGGGGGTGGGGGGGGGGGGGTCAGAGATGGGACAGGACTGAGATGAGGATAAATGTCTTCAGTCAGAAAGTGGGAAAGCCTGTGGGATTCTCTGACACAGAATGCAGTTGAGGGCAAAACATTGAGTGTTTTCAAGACAGAGTTAGTTGTAATTCTTCAGGCTCAAAGGATCGATGGAGGGAGAAAGTGGAAACAGGAGAACAAGTTGGACTATTAGCCATGATCGTGTTGAATGTGTGGTGCTGGTTTGAAGGGCCAAATGGCCTACTCCTGCTGCTGTATTCAACGGGTCTACATTTCTGAAAGGCATTGTCCGAAAGAGATTAAAACCCACCAGAAAGAAGATGGGTTCTTTCATTCACGTGGCACAAGCAAGGACAAACGCTCCTGCTCATCCCTTATTGCCCCTTGAGGAGGCGATGGTGAGCAACCCTTTACGAACCACTGCCCGGGGTATGCGGTGAGTCCGACCGGGCTTGTTCCTTATATCCTGGACTTGGCAAAATCCTCGGAACGCCGTGGGCCAATTCAGAGGACGGTTCCAAACCAGCAAGTGGAGCTGGAGTCACATGTGGGTCAGGACGGCAGATTTCCATCCCTCAATTGGACAATGTCACAGCCAATCCTGTACTTTCCTGGCTGTTACAAGAGGGATCAATCATTTCTCAGTCACTCAGTAGACTGGAGTTGCTAATGAGCAGATGTTTCGGGGAATTGAACTCATGGCATTTATCCAAGCCTCTGGATCATTACTCTGGGTGATCGGGCATCCCCCAATGAGTAGGACAGTACACTCTAACTCTTCACCGAATTTGGAGAGGGGTGAATCCATTGAATTCATCACCCAGAGGGCTGTCCACGCTGGGTCATTAGGTCTATTCAAGGCTGGGCTCGTCAGACTTCTAATCAGGAAGGGAACCGAGGGTTATGGGCAAAGTAGAGTCACGGATTGTCGGATCATTGAATTACAGAGTCGTCACATAGAGGTCTACAGCATGGAGACAGGCCCTTCAGCCCAACCTGCCCGCGCTGGCCCGTTTCCACCATTAATCTAGTCCTGTTTGCCTATGATTGTTCCATACCCCTCCATTCCTATCCCACCCATGTTTCGCAAATTACAGAATTGTACCAGCCTTCCCCGCTCTCTCTGACAGCACGTTCTAGACGCTCACACCCTGTGTGTGAAAACATTGCCCCTCTGGACACTTTTGTATCTCTCCCCTCTCACTTACACCCTCTAGTCTTAGACTCCCCTACCCTGGGAATGCTGATGGCTATCTACCTTATCAATGCCCCCTCATGATTTTATAATCCTCAATAAGATCACCCCTCTGCCTCCGACGCTCCAGGGAAAAATGTCCCAGCCTATTCAACCTGTCCTTAACAAGGCAAGCAATCCAGCTCAGGTTTCTTCCATGTAACTCTTTTCTGAACTCTTTCCAGTTTAATAATGTTCTTTCTATAGGAGGCTGACCAGAGCTGCCCACAGTACGTGGCATCACCAACATCTTGTACAGCTGCAGCAAGATATCCCAACTCCTAATTCGTAAATGTGGAGCTGTAGGGAGAGGCTGAACAGGTTGGGGCTGTTTTCCCTGGAGCGCCGGAGGCTGAGGGGTGACCTTATTTAAAAGGCATCTGGATGGGTATATGAATAGGAAGGGTTTGGAGGGATATGGGCCAAGTGCTGGCAAATGGGACTAGATTAGGTTAGGAGATCTGGGTCAGCATGGACAAGTTGGGCCGAAGGGCCTGTTTCCATGCTGTACATCTCCATGACTCGATGACTGAATGGTCTACTTCTGCTGCTACAGCTTTTGGATTAAACTATTCTCATCTTTCTTCAATGCAAGCATGAATCACCACCACAAAAACCACCTTTTATCGCTTAACTAAATTCAAAAGTCACATTCTGACACGATGGTCTATTGTTGATGGAGCGTGGTTTCAGTTTCGACCCTCTCGGATCTTGCAAGTGATGCCTTTGCAGTGGAGGTCTGCCTGCCCTCCTGAAAATATTCAGCTCGCGGCCCTCCCTCTCACTGAAATAAGGCAGGGGAAGATCCCGCAATCTTCACGTCCAGGTTCCCTTCCTGCGCCCAAAAGTATTCCAGCAATGATCCACGCTGAGGCGTTGACCAGTCTCAATAAACAAGGTGGTGGGG
>NW_025205071.1:0-2339 GCF_004010195.1 Chiloscyllium plagiosum | reverse complement strand
GGGGGGTGCTGACATTACATTTAAAACATACCTGAGTCTGGAAGGAGGTGCATTGAGAGTGAGCCTCTGTTTCTGCAAAATTGAAAGCAAAGTAGAATAAACAGTGTTTAATGAAGCTTAGTTAACAGCCCTCTGCCTCCCAACCTTCCCCTCCGCTTTCCAAATCGCCGTTCAAGGTCCACTCAGGAAAGGCACCCTTCCCTCTCCTCACTGTCTAACGCCCCAATCTCTCCTTCCGAGTTAAGCGCTGATACCCGTGAGTTTTGGTGTACCTCATTACAAAGTGGTCAGCCATCCGCAGCAGAGGAAAGCGGGGATTGCAGATGCTGGAGGTCAGAGTCAAGATTAGAGAGTGGTGCTGGAAAAGCGCAGCAGGTCAGGCAGCATCCCGAGGAGCTGGAGAATCGACGTTTCGGGCAGGAGCCCTTCATCAGGAATGAGGCTGGGAGCCTCCAGGATTGGAGAGCTAAACGGGAGAGGGCTGGGGCTGGGGAGAAGGTATCAGAGAGTGCGAGAGGTGGATGGAGGTGGGGGCCAGGGGTTAAGGCTGGGTCCCTGTTTGGCAGGAACAGCAGCTTCAAATCCTGAGCACCCCTCCCCGTCGTTTTAACTCCCCACATCGCATTTCCCAACACCTCCTGCTGCCGGTTCCCGAGGGAGCTCGGGATTTTCCGAGCGGGACGATTTACTGCCCTCCGCACGCGGTAGCAAGTTGAACAATTGCGGCCTGCAGTTTCAACTCCCCCCCTCCCCCTCCCGACTCCTCCCGATGTCATTCACGCTCTTATCTAGACCCATCTTCAATTTGCTTTCTTTTGCAAACAAACCCTCCCTTCCCATCTGAGGATGGGGGTCACGGCAGCCGGAACATTAACTCGGGTCTCTGTCTCCACAGATGCTGCCGGACCTGTTGAGGTCTTCCAAAAGTTCCTTTTCTTTTGTCACGACATCTTTCGCCTTGACACCGCCAAGGATTTTGCGATTGAATCTTTTCCTTCTTTCACCCCAGGGGGAAATCGGTTGAGCTCAGTTGGCTGGATCGCTGGTTTCAAGAGTGCAGCGGTGCGGGAAAAGCACAGCAGGTCAGGCAGCATCGAAGGAGCAGGAAAAATGGACGTTTCTGGCAAAAGCCCTTCGTCAGGAATTGTTGGCTTGCAGAGCGGTGTGATGCCAATAGTGTGGGTTCAATCCCCATCACTGGTTGGAGGTTACAATGAAGGACTCTCCTTCTCAATCTCTTGCCTCCCCTGAGGTCTGGTGGCCCTGAGGTTAAATCACCACCAGTCGCTTCTCTCTAATGAGAGAGCCGCCCTGTAATCTGATAAGACGATTGCAACGCAACGACAAAAGTCTCTTTCACCTCATCATCAATCCTGTCTGTCCTCTGTTCCGCCTAGATTTGCAGGGACCCAATACACTTTCTCACTAGTATCTTGACATTCAGATAAGGAAGGACACCACTTTGACTGGGACAACGCATCCATCCTAGGACAAGCCAAACAGAGACACGCACGAGAATTCCTAGAAGCGTGGCATTCCAACCGGAATGCTATCAGCAAACACATTGACCTGGATCCCATTTACCAACCCCTGAGAAAATGAAGAGGAAGTGACATCACCATAGGAAATGACGTCACCGCAGCAAATGACATCACCGACCCGAGGAAACCCAAACATGTGAATAGAAAGCAGGAAACACCAGCAGTGATTCGACCGGAGGCTCACTGAAGATGTTACCCAGGATGGTGACGAAACGTCTGAAAATGAACCTTCCAGCTCAGCGAGCAAACCGACATCCACAATTTCTCACTTCTGACGAAGGGCCACTGACCCAAATAAGTCAAAAACTGAGAGAAAATAAAAAACTGTGCCTGTTGCAAGTCAGAAACAAAATCAGAAATTGCTGGAAAAGCTCAGCAGCTCTGCCAGCACGTGTGGAGGGAAATGGGAGTTAACATTTCAGGTCCAGTGACTCTTCCTGCCCTGTTAAGTTAACGCGGTCTCTCACTCCACAGCCGCTGACTGACCTGCAGGAACATGCAGCAGCTTTGGCACTAATTAACTGAACAACTGGGGCTTATGTGAAGAAATACCATTTATGTCCCGTTAAACTCAATGGCTGCTTCCAATCCGGCAAATATACTCGTTAGAAATCCAGCTCAGGAGGTGTGGAAATGAGGTCATTATCCTGCAGACAGGAACCTAATATTCACTGGGTTAGTCAAAGCAAATTTTATTAAAATGAGAAGGAAAAATAAATGGAATCCCTAATGGTTAGAAAGATCTTTCTGTGTGTGTGAGTGTGTATGTGTGTGTGTGTGAGTGTGTATGTGTGAGTG
>NW_025205070.1:4389-10024 GCF_004010195.1 Chiloscyllium plagiosum | reverse complement strand
CTGACATGATCACTGTCACAGTGACTCTGTCACTATTTTACTGACACACTACACAATCACACTGACCCTTTCATTGTCACACTGACATCCTCATGACACATTGACCCACTGACCATCACACTACCTGTATCACTGTAACAATTAGCCGCTCAGCGTAATACTGACATCAGCACTTCCGCATTGATTTGCTTATGGTCACACTGAAAGGATCAACATTTCCATGAATCCCTTACCATTATGTTCGGATGCACCAACATACTGCATTTCCACCGTTATTCCGACTCGCTCACCATCACACCATCTCGCTCTTTGACATACATATACACTGTCAAACAACTGTCGTCAAATCTCGCTCTCCTTCTCTCTCTATCACACTCAATCTCTTGCTGGACCGATGACTCACTCAGCTTCACACTGACACATTAGATGTTCGACAAACGTGTTCACAGTCCCACTGACTCCCTCACTGTCTGTCTAACTTTCTCACCTTCACGCTGACTTCCTCACCGCATATCTGACTACCTCGCCTTTCAATTAACTCATTCACCTTCACATTGACTCATTAATATTCACACTGACTCACTCACCTTCGCCTGAACAGACTCACTCATACATCCGCTCACTTACCATTTCACTCAATTCCTCAACATGACACTCTCCCACTCACCACACACCGACTGTCTCACCGTCATGCTGCCCCATGCACCATTACAGTGAATCTTTCATTGTCACAATGAATTCCTTATTGTCACATTCTCTCCCTCACCATCACATGAAGTCCCTAAAATCGTACCAATTTGCTTCACTATTTTATTTAAATGCTAACCATCGCAGTGATTACTTCACCATCACACTGCCTTGCTTACAATCACATGCACTCCCTCAACGTCACATTCGCTAGCTGTCCATTTCACTGTATCCAACACCTCCATACTCTCCGGCGCACCATTATGCAGATTTTCTCACCGCCGGCACACCTACACAACATTATCTGGACTCTCTCACTATCATATTGTCTAACACACCATGATACGGACTCTCTTGATATTACAATGATTCGTTCACGTCACACTCACTCGCCAACTATCACAGTTACTCCAGGACAGTCAAGCACTCATTGATATTTATGGTCTCACCTTCACATTGACTCGATCATCGTAATACTGACTACGTCACCGTCAGACTAATCAACTG
Organism: Chiloscyllium plagiosum; assembly: GCF_004010195.1. Lineage (NCBI taxonomy): Eukaryota > Metazoa > Chordata > Chondrichthyes > Orectolobiformes > Hemiscylliidae > Chiloscyllium > Chiloscyllium plagiosum. Next base: position 8,830 of record NW_025205070.1, on the reverse strand, counting down.
ACCAACACACTAACTCTCTCACCCTCACACTGGCTTGCGCATGTCACACAGGCGTCCTCATCATCACAGTAACTCTCTCACTGACAAACCTATACTTTTCACGTCACATTCGTTTGCTTACCATCACAACGGCACGATCACCATTACATTGACTCTTTCACCACCACATTCGCTCCTTCAGTGTCACACGGATTCCCTCACCGCCATACTGAATTGCTGACCGCCACTCTGACTGCTTTACTTTTAGAATTACTCAAATAGAGTCACACTGATGACCTCATTACCGCTCCTAAAATCTCTCCATCTCAAACACTCCCTCACGTTCACACTGACTCGGTCACGCACACATTGACTCGATCACCTTCACACTTTGTCCCACACTGTCACAATAACTGCCACACCGTCATATTAACTCGGCCATCCATCACCCTCAACCTCTCCCAATCACACTGACTCCCTCACCATTTTTTCTGAATCTTTCACCATAAGACTGACTCATGCACCTGCACACTGAATCACTCGACATCGTATTCGCTCCCTCACTGTTACATTGAACTCCCTACCGCCCCACTCAAATGATCACCCTCCCACTGACTCGCTCACAGTCACTCTGACTGTCTCACTATCGCACTGATCCGCTAATTGTCACAGTCACTTCCTCACCGTCACACTGACTCCCTCATCATCACACTGAATAGCTCATCGGCAAGCTGAAACAGTCACTGCCGAGCTGACACCTCATCATAACACCAAAAGCCTCACCAACGTATGGACTCCATCATTGTCACATTGAAATCCTCACCGTCACACTTACTCTCTTACCGACACACTCAAACGTTCAATGTCTTACTCAGTGGCTCACCATCATACTGAAAAGATTACCATCACTCGCACTCCCTCATTGTTATAGTCGCCATCACACTGGAACACTCAATCCTTCAATCTTGCATTCACGCCCTCACCATCACACAGACTGACCCATTAGCATAACGACTGTTTCTCCATCACACATGATATGCTAACTGCCATACGGACAGCCTCACCGTTGTACGAACGTCCTGACCGTCATATTCATTCCCACACCCGCATACTGAATGTTCACTGTCACACTCGCCCACTCACCATCACACTGACACGGTAACAGTCACACGCTCTCTCTCAGTTGCAGATTGAAACCCTTACCATCACACTGATCCCTTGCCGTCTTATTCACTCCCACACAGTCTTCGTGAATGTTCACCGTTACACTGAATCACTCATTGTCATTCTAACTCCCTCTCCATCACACTGACTCTCTCACCATCACACGATTGTCTCACCCCGTATTCACAGTACTACTGCCAAACTCAGTCTTCCACCATCACGCTGACTTGCTCACCTGCACACTGACTCTTTCACCATCACACCAACTCTCTCCCCTACTCCCGCATTTATTCTATGACAGTCACGCCCCCACTATGACATTCAGTCCCTCGATCTCACACTCACTTTTTCACCGTCGCACTTAAGCCCTCAACGTCACACTGACTTGCTCATCGTCACACAGACTCTGCTATCACCACACTCACTGCCTCACCCTTACAATAAATCACACACAAAAACGCTGAATCCCTCACCACCTCAATTACTCCTCGACTACCACTCCTGCACTGTCGTATTCACTAACCCACTGACACTGTTACTCTTTGCCAGCTGTTCCCAACTTTCCCACTTAGTCCGTCAGTATCACATGATTTGTCTCACCATCACACCTTTCTGCTGACCGTCACATCAACTCGCTTACTATTTCACTCATTCTTTCAATGCCACATTCACTCTCTTAGCGACAAACCTACTTCTTTTCATTACCCTGTCGGTCTCGCAGTCACACTCACTCTCGCAACACATATTCACTCACTGCCCGCTACACTGATTCGCTGATAACCACACTGACTTGTGCACCGTCAAAATCTCACTCGCTTACTGTTACTCCCGCCCGCCTGCTGTCACATTCACTCCCTCACAGCCACATTGAATGTCTCGTCACCACAATCTTTAGTTCTTGCCCCGTCACACTGACTCACACCCTTTCACGCTCATTCACTTAACGTCAACCAGACTCCCTCTCCAATACTCTCGCTCCAGTACCATCACACTCATTTCTATACAATCGCACTGACTCCTTCGCCATTAAACTGAATTCTTTGTTGTCACACTTACGCCCTATCATCACTCTCTCTCCCCCACCATACCGCTCACTCCCTCAGCATCACACCATCCTACTGAAACACTCACAACGTTCCCCTGACTCGTTCAGATTCGCACTCACTCCCTCACCATCATAATGCATTCACCACAGTCACCCAGAAACCCTCACTGTCTCACACATTCTCTCACTGTCATACTGACTTGCAAATGTCCATATTCACTGGTTCACTATCTTAGAGTCTCTCTCACTGTCACACTGACTCTCTCACAGTCACACTCAATCACTCACCATCACAAGGTCCTCCTCACCGTCACAGCAACTCACTCTCCGTCACAAGCGCTCCCTTACCCCAATGACTCCCTCACCGTCACACTCACTCTCACATCATCACACTGACCCCCTCAATGTCACACTCTCTCCTTCACAAGCACAGTCACTCACTTACAGTTAACTGGATCGGTCAACCTCACCCTCAAATCCGCGCTCTCACTTTTTCACAGTTGTTCGCAAACCCTCACAGTCACCCACGACCCTTCACATTGGTCTATTTTTCAAGAAGCTTTCTTTAAATACAAATCCGTTTGATCATATTGTTAAAATCCAGGCAGTTTGCAATGCGTCAGCGTTTTCTGTATTCAATTACTATTTTAGATTTAAAACAAGTTTGACTTCAAAAATTAAACTGCAAGTTATTTTCTGAATGAGTCGTCATACGTGCAATTCTGCGTTTGAAATGACATGTCACCTTTTGGTCTGTCTTATCCCTCTGCCTGTTTGAAGTTAAAAAACTTAGGAAGCCACTGCTGAAACATTGAATTCTATAGGGTCAGTAGATTTAGACAGATTCCCGAAATTATAACTGAATCAATCGAAGTTTGCAAATCATATTTGCTCGGACATCCATATCCTGCATTTGACATCCAAGTAAGATTTCTTACGGTGCAGGTGTGTATGAATGAAAGTAGTTTCTCACATTTGCACCAACAAATTTCCACACCCACCGTGATGACAGAATTCCAAAGGCAAACTGGAACCTTCGCTGTTCCTGAGCCCAGTTTAATAATTTCACATTTCGTTCGTATTGCCCCTCCTCAATCTAATATTCCCACAGAATTGATTCACATCGCGTTGTGCTTTTTCTTCTGCGATAGCCTGAGGTACGACCTCTGAGATGTGTTTTACTATTTAATGCAGGAGAAATAATTCTGAAGCTGTCAGTCAGTCAGCAACATTAGGATAGTTAATGGCAGCTCTTTCATGCCAACTGAGCACTTTCATTGTACTTATAAGCAAAGAAGGGGAGTTGGGATTTCATGTTCATTTGAGTACAGCGTGCATTCAGTAGAATTATGGCGACACAAAACAAGGTTTCAATAACCAGGGAGTGAAATGATACCAACGCAGTGTTGTAATCCCTGAATGGTCGGTGGTATTGGACGTTTTCGAGACAAAAATGGGAATTGCTGTTATCGGTCGATGGAATGACATATTGCTGTTTCTGGATCTAGAACAAAGCTTAACTGCTTAAAAAAGAAAATCAAACAGTTCTCAGAAACGCTTTCAAGATTACAATGAAGGAACAAAGCCTCACGTTTCTGTACATATGAGGTTATTGACTGAGGACAGCAAAACTCGTCCTCGAGAGCATTACTTCATCAGCTATGTTTGTCGAACATTCTGTGAGTTGTGTTCTCTGTGGAAGTACTTCACCCAAAACGCCCTGTCTTCCCCTAACAACCACTGAAGTCCCCACACCCTTTGCTCCTTTGGCAACAGGCTGTGGACCCACCACATTTTCTTGCTCGAGCAACACACAACGGACTCAACGTCATCTGTTCGCTTGCAACGGGCTGTGGATGTTTTCATAGTCACTTCCCCCATTGCAAACAGTTTTCCCACAAACGCAGTGCTTCCATAGAAAAGGTCCGTGACATTTCTCCTCTGTACTGGTCGCAACAACCAGTGATCTCACACCCGATTTGTTCCTGCACAATGGCCTGTGCACCAAATCACTTTATTCTGCACAAACGCCATGTGCTTCAATACACTCGCTTTTATCTTTGTGATGGTCAGTGGTCAAAAACATCTCAGTTTGCCAAGCAGACATGTCCCCATTCTGCTTGCCGAAAAGCAGTGTCTGGTCCACTCCATTTGTTTTATTTTCCCTCAATCAATGGTTTGCTGCACCACTCGTAGTCTGCTCCTTTCACAGTAGACTTTAAACCCGCAAACACTGTGTTCTCCAATAATGGT
>NW_025205070.1:0-3377 GCF_004010195.1 Chiloscyllium plagiosum | reverse complement strand
TATAGTCCAACAGGTTTAATTGGAAGCAATAGCTTTCAGAGTGCCGCTCCTTCATCAGGTCGTTGCCAACCTGATGAAGGACAACCATCTGATGAAGGAGCTGCACTCCAAAAACCAGTGCTTCAAATTCAGCCTGTTGGACTATAATCTGGTTTTGTGTGATTTTTAACTTTGAAGACCCCAATCCAACACGACATCTGCAAACCATCTCTCCAGTTTAGCTTCTTCAACACGAAGACAAGCAACAATATATTTCACTCTGCTGTTTTAAATGTTTTAATGAAAATAGAATATTATTTGCAGATTTAAGTTGTAGATACAGCCAGCTGAATGTTGTCTTATCTCACTGGACCCTGAGTTAATAGAAACATTGAAATATGTCCCTGCAACACCCTGTGGGGTAAGTTTGAACACATCAGTACACTCATTCTTTTACCATGGTGACAGACTGCTTCACTGTCGTAACATTGGGCTTGAAATGAGGAAATCCTGGATGGATGGATTGCTTAAATATTCAATTTGACTGCATGATAAATTTTGATAAAGGGATATTTCAGCACTTTTTTCAGCTCCTGTCTGAACATAGTCTGCGTCACGACATATATCGCAGAGTTTGTGCAGCAACTGAGGAGTTGCAGCACGAAGCCCAATTCCTGCACAAACCAATCTAGGTACACAGACCGAAACCCAATATTATACATCCGGATCCATATGGAAAATAGCATCAACAGTGACCACAATAGGATGAAATTGGCTGAGATCAGGAACAGTAAAATGATGGTCTTCTTTCGATTTTGCATTTCTGTATCACACTGAGCATCCCCATGGGTGTGAGCCCGTACTCTCCTGCGGACTCTACTGATCACTAAAATATGTCTGACTGTGAAAATATTGAGCAGCAATATCACGAGAAATGGTAGAGCTGGATTCAGGATGAAATGGAGGAACTCAACTGTGACCCACACCGTAGAGTATTTAACCTCGTTTGTTACCTCACAAAACCAGGGGTCATTCATCAGACGATACTGAGTTGTGAACATAAAAAACCAGAAAATATTCTTTAAACTGCTCAGCACAGTCACTGTTCCGAGAACCACAGCTGCCGTTTTCTCAGTGCAATATTGACTTTTCAATTTCCTACAATAAATGGCCACAAGTCGATCGAAGGTGAAACTGACGGTGAACCAGACAGAACAATCAGTCGCTGCACAAAGCAGGACAGCGTGTATATTACACACGGGGATGGACTTCAGGAAATAAAACTGTTCCCGATAAAAAGTGGGAATGTGTCTCAATATCAGATCGAGGATAATGACCAGTAGATCCGACATTGCCATAGCCATGAGGTAACGACTAACACATGGAGACAATCCACAATCTTTATAAAGCAGGACGTAGATTGTCACTACGTTAACTGTGAGGGAGGTAAACAAAGAAACTATGCATCACTTTGGAGACAACGTTACAGTTTGATTTAATTCCAAGTGACATTTTCAACTGAGTTAATGTATACCGAGCGTAATTGAAAAAATGGAGCTGAAATAACAAATGGCTAGATCTGAATTACTTTCACAAATGTGTCGTAAAACACAAGAAATACTCTCTCCTGAACCACATAGACGACACTGTACAAAAACTCATACTTTCTGGATCCTTCCCACGCACTCTATGACTCGAGAGACGTCACTGCTCCCATCTTTACAGTTCTGAATTCAGTGCGTGAAAACATTGTCGTCCGGGAAGGAATCTCTGTTGGTTCTTTGAAGACAAGCAGAGATTGGAAATTTTTGTCTTCCAGAATAAACTGGCCATGATGAAATTTAAACGAAGGAAAACCATATTCGTCCCTTTCATTGTCTGATGGGATTTCGAAACAGCATCTCATTCTTACTGCAACAGGTCGCTTCCCTTGGGATCTTGTATTTTGCTCAATTAACTGACGTCCCAGCCGTTAATAAAAAATGTTGTTTGAAGAATGTTCCGCATAATTTTACCAGGATCAGGAAAAGGAAATATATGGCACAAGTGGATGGGCAGATTATTTTTACTTTTGAAAAACACAGGGACAGACAACTCAAGAGAATGAGGCATTCAGTCGTTCAAAACTGCTTCACCTCTCAATGAGTTCGTGACTGATCTGATGCTATCCTGAGCTCCTTGTAACAGGAACCTTCCGTCATTCAATCAATTGGTGCCTGTCACTGAGTAGGTGACACGCCATCACTGCTGACAGCGGCGTTCGTCAGCAGATGACTGGGAACCATGTACACGACGACAGATGTTACAAACGGTACATTCCATCCCATTTATTTTAAGAGTGTTTTACACTTAGCTACATGCTCATTTTATGGGAATCAAGATTCACTTGCCATTAATAGATTCCATTATTTTCATTGACTCACTTTATTTTCTTTAAAAAAAGACAGCATCTATTCCTTGCCTCGTTAAAATAAAGGCAGAATGAGTGGTGGTGTGTCGAGGATAGCAGGATTAACGAAAATAATTAAACCATATGAGTTCAGGTGGTACGGTCACTGAAGTATTACTCAAACTATGGGTAAATTAGCATGGATAAAAGACAGTTTGAAATATGAGGACAGACTTTAACAGTCAAACCGTATCACAGCAACATGAAAACTCTATAATCCATCAAAGCCTCTGAAACATAAATAGGAGGAGGATAACTGCACATTGAGCCTCTTACTAAGGAACAGGAGCAGGACATTCAGGGCATTGAGCTTATTATTTGTGAACACCACGATTACATTTAGTCCATCCACTGTATAAACCAGGAATAGAATTAGCTCATTCTTTCAGTCAGGCCCCTTAAAGAAGTCAGAACAGGTTTTTTACAGCCTTAACTCTGAGAGACGTAAGTTGAACGTAAAGGTTATAGAAAAGGAAGAAGTTCGAATAGCTCTGTTCACTTGGGAGTAAATGTAGTGAGTAAGCTATGCAGAACTAAGGTAGATTATTCAAAGCATTATCAAGAATTTACAACAGGAGATTTGCAAAGTTAAAGCACAATCCATCAAAGTCAGCATGGTTTTATGAAGAATAAACCGTCTTGAATTATTTGATTGTGCTCCTTAAAAAAAATGTAGAGAACAAGGTGGGTAATGAGGAGACTGGAAATTTAATATATGTGGACTTCCAGAAGACATTGAATAAGGTGCCGCAGAAAGGTGTATTCGTAAAATAAGCTTGCATGAGGTTAGGACTAACTTTATTCGTTTGGATAGAGGGATGATGAACGAGCGAATGCAGAGAGGCAAAATTTTGGGGAGCGATAGATATCAGACTTATTCCCCAACTGTTCGCAAATTACGTCGCTGAGGCGTAACAAACTGCAGTAAAATTTGCAGATTGCGTTAATA
>NW_025205069.1:7723-10022 GCF_004010195.1 Chiloscyllium plagiosum | reverse complement strand
TTCCCGGTCTTGGGAATTGTCAACATGACCGGTTTTGGGGATTGACACCATGCTCGGTGTTGGGGATTGTCACCATTCTCGGTGTTGTGGATTGTCACCATTCCCGGTCTTGGGAATTGTCAACATGCCCGATGTTGGGGATTGACACCATGCTTGGTGTTGGGGATTGTCACCATGCACCGTGTTGGGGATAGTCACTTTGCCCGGTGTGGGGATTGTCACCATGCCTGGTGTTGTGGATTGTCACTATGCCCACTGTTGGGGATGTTCACCATGTTCGGTGTTGGGAAATGTCACCATGCTCGGTTTGGTGGATTGTCACCATGCTCGGTTTTGTGGATTGTCACCATGCTCGGTGTTGGGGATTTTCACAATGCCCGGTTTTGGGGATTGTCACCATGCTCGGTTTTGGGGATTGTCACCATGCTCGGTGTTGGGGATTGTCACTATGTCCAGTGTTGGGGATTGTCACCATGCCGGGTGTTGTAAATTGTCTCCCTGTTCGGTTTTGGAAATTGTCACTATGCCCGGTGTTGGGGATTGTCACCATGCTCGGTGTTGGGAAATGTCACCATGCTCAGTGTTGGAAATTGTTACCATGCCGGGTGTTGTGAATTGTCACCCTGTTCAGTGTTGCGGATTGTCACCATGCTCGTTGTTGGGGGTTGTTACCATGCCTGGTGTTGGGGAATATCACTATGACCGACGTTGGGGATTGTCACCATGCCCGGTGTTGGAAAATGTCACCATGCCCAGTGTTGGAAATTGTCACCATGCCGGGTTTTATGAATTGTCACAATGTTCGGTTTTGGGGGTTGTCCCAATGTTCGGTGTTGGGGATTGTCACCATGTTCGATTTTGGGGATTGTCACCATGCTCGGTGTTGGGGATTGTCACAGTGCCTGGTGTTGGGAATTGTCACTATGCCCAATGTTTGGAATTGTCGCTATGCCCGATGTTGGGAATTGTCTCAGTGCCTGGTGTTGGGAATTGTCGCTATGCCTGATGTTGGGAATTGTCACAGTGCCTGGTGTTGGGAATTGTCACTATGACCGGTGGTGGGAATTGTCAGCATTCCTGGTGTAGGGGCTTGTCAACACGCCCGATGTTGGGTATTGTCACCATGTTCGGTGTTGGGGTTTGTCACCATGCTCGGTTTTGGGGATTGTCACCGTGCTCGGTTTTGGGGATTGTCACCGTGTTCGGTTTTGGGGATTGTCACCATGCTCGGTGTTGGGGATTGTCACCATGCCCGGTGTGGGGATTGTCACCATGCCCGGTGTTGGGGATTGTCACCATGCTTGGTGTTGGGGATTGTCAACATGCCCGGTGATGGAGATTGTCACCATGTACTGTGATGTAGATTGTCACCATGCTCGGTGTTGGGGATGGTCACCATGCCCGGTGTGGGGATTGTCACCATGCCCGGTGTTGTGGATTGTCACCATGCTCGGTGTTGGGGATTGTCAACATGCCCGGTGTTGGGGATTGTCACCATGCTCGGTGATGGAGATTGTCACCATGCTCGGTGTTGGGGATCGTCATAATGCCCGGTGTGGGGGATTGTCATCATGACCGGATTTGGGGATCGTCACCATGCCCGGTGATGGAGATTGTCAACATGATCAGTGTTGGGGATTGTCACCATGCCCGGTGTGGGGATTGTCACCATGCCCGGTGTTGTGGATTGTCACCATGCTCGGTGTTGGGGATTGTCAACATTCCCGATGTTAGGGAATGTCACTATGCTCTATGTTAGGGATTGTCACCATGCTTGGTGTTGGGGATTGTCACCATGCCTAGTGTTGGGGATTGTCACCATGCTCGGTGTTGGGGATTTGTCACCGTGCCCGGTGCTGTGGATTGTCACCATTCCCTGTGATGGGGATTATCACCATGCCCGGTGTTGGGGTTTGTCACCATGTTCGGTGTTGGGGATTGTCACCATGCTCGGTGATGGAGATTGTCACCATGCTTGATTTGGGGATAGTCACCATTCCCGGTGTTGGGGATTGTCACCATGCTCGGTGATGGAGATTGTCACCATGCTCGGTGATGGAGATTGTCACTATGCTCGGTGTTGGGGATTTTCACCATGCTCGGTGTTGGGGATTGTCAACATTCCCGATGTTAGGGAATGTCACTATGCTCTATGTTAGGGATTGTCACCATGCTCGGTGTTGGGGATTGTCACCATGTTCGGTGTTGTGGATTGTCACCATTCCCGGTGTTGGGGAATGTCACTAAGATTGGTGTTGGGGATTGTCACCATGCCCGGTGTGGGGATTGTCACCATGCC
>NW_025205069.1:0-5936 GCF_004010195.1 Chiloscyllium plagiosum | reverse complement strand
GGGATTGTCACCATGTTCGGTTTCCGGGTTTGTCACTGTGCCCCGTGTTGGGGATTCTCACCATGCCTGGTGTAGGGGAATGTCACTATCCTCGGTGTTGGGGATTGTCACCATGCACGGTGTTGGCGATTATCACCATGCTCGGTGTTGGGGATTGTCACTATGCTCGGTGTTGGGGATTGTCACCATGCATGGTGTTGGGGATTGTCACCATATTCATTGTTGGGGATTGTCACCATGCCCGGTGTTGGGGATTGTCACCATGCTCGGTGTTGGGAATTGTCACCATGCTCGGTGTTGGGAATTGTCCCCATGCTCGACGTTGGGGATTGTCACCATGTTCGTTGATGGAGATTGTCACAATTTTCGGTTTTGGTGATTGTCACCTTGCACGGTGTTGGTGATTGTCACAATGCCTGGTGTTGGGAATGTCATCATGCTCAGTGTTGGGAATGTCATCATGCTCAGTGTTGGGGATTGTCACCATGCTCGGTGTTGGGGATTGTCACCATATTCAGTGTTGGGGATTGTCACCATGCCCGGTGTTGGTGATTGTCACAATGCCTGGTGTTGGGAATGTCATCATGCTCAGTGTTGGGAATGTCATCATGCTCAGTGTTGGGGATTGTCACAATGCCTGGTGTTGGGAAGTGTTGCTATGCCCAGTGTTGGGAATTGTCACCATTCCCGGTGTTTGGGATCGTCACCATGCTCGGTGTTGGGGATTCTCACCATTCCCGGTGTTGGGGATTGTCACCTTGCCCGGTGTTGGGGATTGTCACCATTCCCGGTGTTGGGGATTGTCATCATGCTCGGTGTTGGGGATTGTCACCATTCCCGGTGCTGTGGTTTGTCACCATGCTCGGTGTTGGGGATTGTTACCTTGCCCGGTGTTGGGGATTGTCACCATTCCCGGTGTTTGGATTGTCACTATGCTCGGTGCTGGGGATTGTCACCATGCCCGGTGTTGGGGATTGTCACCATGCTCGGTGTTGGGGATTGTCACCATGCTCGGTGTTGGGAAAGTCACAGTACCTGGTGTAGGGAATTGTCGCTATGCCCGGTGTTGGGAATAGTCACCATGCCCAGTATTGGGGATTGTCACAGTGCCTGGTGTTGGCAATTGTTACTATGACCGGTGTTGGGGATTGTCACCATGCTCGGTGTTGGGGATGTCACCACGTTCGGTGGTGCGGATTGTCCCTGTGCCTGGTGTTGGGAATTGTCACTATGACCGGTGTTGGGAATTGTCACCATGCCTAGTGTTGGGGGTTGTCACCATGTTCGTTTTTCAGGATTGTCGCTATGCCCGGTGTTGGGGATTGTCACAGTGCCTGGTGTTGGCAATTGTCACTATGACCGGTGTTGGGGATTGTCACCATTCCCGGTGTAGGGTTTGTCACCATGCCCGGTGTAGGGGATTGTCACCATGCCCAGTGTTGGGGATTGTCAGTATGCCCGGTGTTGGGGATGTCACCACGTTCGGTGGTGTGGTTTGTCCCTGTGCCTGGTGTTGGGAATTGTCACTATGACCAGTGTTGGGAATTGTCACCATGCCTAGTGTTGGGGGTTGTCACCATGTTGGTTTTTCAGGATTGTCGCCATGCCCGGTGTTGGGGATTGTCACCATGTTCGGTGTTCGGGATTGTCACCATGCTCGGTGTTGGGGATGGTCACCATGCTCAGTGTTGGGGATTGTCACCATGCTCGGTCTTGTGGATTATCACCCTGCCCGGTGTTGGGGATTGTCACCATTCCTTTCGTTGGGGATTGTCACCATGCTCGGTGTTGGGTATTGTCACCATGCCCGGTGTTGGGGATTGTCACTATACTCAGTTTTGGGGATTGTCACCATGCCCGGTGTTTGGGATTGTCACCATGCCCTGTGTTGGGGATTGTCACCATGCTCGCTGTTGGGGATAGTCACTTTGCTCGGTGTTGTGGATTGTCAGCACGCTCGGTGTTGGGGATAGTCACCATGTTCGGTGTTGGGGATTGGCACTATGCCCGGTGTTGGGGATTGTCACCATTCTCGGTGTTGGGAATTGTCACCATGCTCGGTGTTGGGAATTGTCACTATGCCCGATGTTGGGGATTGTCACCATGTACCGGTGTTTGGGATTGTCACCATGTTCGGTGTTGGGAATTGTCCCCATGCTCGGTGTTGGGGATTGTCACCATGTACGTTGATGGAGATTGTCACAATTTTCGGTTTTGGTGATTGTCACCTTGCTCGGTGTTGGTGATTGTCACAATGCCTGGTGTTGGGAATGTCATCATGCTCAGTGTTGGGAATGTCATCATGCTCAGTGTTGGGGATTGTCACAATGCCTGGTGTTGGGAAGTGTTGCTATGCCCAGTGTTGGGAATTGTCAACATTCCCGGTGTTTTGGATCGTCACCATGCTCAGTGTTGGGGATTCTCACCATTCCCGGTGTTGGGGATTGTCACCATGCATGGTGTTGGGGATTGTCACCATATTCAGTGTTGGGGATTGTCATCATGCCCGGTGTTGGGGATTGTCACCATTCCCGGTGTTGGGGATTGTCACCATGCCCGGCTTTGGGGCTTGTCAACAAGCCCGGTGTTGGGGATTGTCACCATGCTCGGTGTTTGTGATTGTCACCATGCTTGGTGTTGGGGATTGTCACCATGCCCGGTGTTGGGGATTGTCACCATTCCCGGTTTCGGGGGTTGTCCCCATGCCAGGTTTTGGGGTTTGTCACTTTGTTCAGTTTTGTGGATTGACACCATGCCCGATTTCGGGTGTTGTCCCCATGCCAGGTTTTGGGGTTTGTCACTTTGTTCGGTTTTGTGGATTGTCACCATGCTGAGTGTTGGGGATTGTCACCATGTTCTGTTCTGGTGATTGTCACCATGCTAGGTGTTGGGGATTGTCACCATGCTCGGTGTTGGGGATTGTCACTATGCCCGGTGTTGGGGACTGTCTCCATGTTCCGCTTTGGGGATTGTCACCATGCTCGGTGTTGGGGATTGGCACTATGCCCGGTGTTTGGGGTTGTCACCTTGTTCGGTTTTGGGGATTGTCACCATGCCCGGTGTTGGGGATTGTCACCATGCCCGGTGTTGTGGATTGTCACCATGTCCGGTGTTGGGGATTGGCACTATGCCCGATGTTGGGGATTGTCACCATGTTCGGCTTTGGGCATTGTCACCATGCTGGTTATTGGGAATTGTCACCATGCTCGGTTTTGGGGATTGTCACCATGTTTGGTTTAGGCGATTGTCAGCATGCTGAGTGTTGGGGATTGTCACCATGTTCTGTTCTGGTGATTGTCACCATGCTAGGTGTTGGAGATTGTCACTATGCTCTGTTTTGTGTATTGTCACCATTCCTGGTGTTGGGGATTGTTACCATGCTCGGTGTTGGGGATTGTCACCATGCCTGGTGTTGGGGATTGTCACCATTCCCGGTGTTGGGGATTGTCACCATGCCCGGTGTTGGGGATTGTCACCATGCCCGGTTTCGGGAGTTGTCCCCTTGCCAGGTTTTGGGGTTTGTCACTTTGTTCGGTTTTGTGGATTGACACCATGCCCGGTTTTGGGGGTTGTCCCCATGCCAGGTTTTGGGGTTTGTCACTTTGTTCGGTTTTGTGGATTGTCACCATGCTGAGTGTTGGGGATTTTCACCATGTTCTGTTCTGGTGATTGTCACCATGCTAGGTGTTGGGGATTGTAACCATGCTCGGAATTGGGGATTGGCACTATGCCCGATGTTGGGGATTGTCACCATGTTCAGCTTTGGGCATTGTCACCATGCTGGTTATTGGGAATTGTCACCATGCTCGGTTTTGGGGATTGTCACCATGTTTGGTTTTGGCGATTGTCACCATGTTTGGTTTTGGGGATTGTCACTATGCTCTGTGTTGTGGATTGTCACCATTCCTGGTGTTGGGGATTGTCACCATGCCCGATGTTGGGGATTGCCACCAAGCTCGGTGTTGGGGATTGTCACCATGCTGAGTGTTGGGGATTGTCACCATGTTCTGTTCTGGTGATTGTCACCATGCTAGGTGTTGGGGATTGTCACCATGCTCGGTGTTGGGGATTGTCACTGTGCCCGGTGTTGGGGATTGTCACCATGTTCGGTTTCCGAGAATGTCACTGTGCCCGGTGTTGGGGATTCTCACCATGCCTGGTGTTTGGGATTGTCACCATGTTCGGTTTCCGGAATTGTCACTGTGCCCCGTGTTGGGGATTGTCACCATGTTTGGTTTCCGGGATTGTCACTGTGCCCGGTGTTGGGGATTCTCACCATGCCTGGTGTTTGGGATTGTCACCATGTTCGGTTTCCGGGATTGTCACTGTGCCCCGTGTTGGGGATTCTCACCATGCCTGGTGTAGGGGAATGTCACTATGCTCGGTGTTGGGGACTGTCACCATGCACGGTGTTGGGGATTGTCACCATGCACGCTGTTGGGGATTATCACCATGCTCGGTGTTGGGGATTGTCACCATTCCCGGTGTTGTGGAATGTCACTATGCTCGGTGTTGGGGATTGTCACTATGCTCGGTGTTGGGGATTGTCACCATGCATGGTGTTGGGGATTGTCACCATATTCAGTGTTGGGGATTGTCACCATGCCCGGTGTTGGGGATTGTCACCATGTTCGGTGTTGGGAATTGTCACCATGCTCGGTGTTGGGAATTGTCACTATGCCCGATGTTGGGGATTGTCACCATGTACCGGTGTTTGGGATTGTCACCATGTTCGGTTTTGGGTGTTGTCACCATGCCCGGTTTTGGGGATTGTCACCATGTTAGGTTTTGCGGATTGTCACTATGCTCGGTGTTGGGGATTGTCACCATGTTCGTTGATGGAGATTGTCACAATTTTCGGTTTTGGTGATTGTCACCTTGCTCGGTGTTGGTGATTGTCACAATGCCTGGTGTTGGGAATGTCATCATGCTCAGTGTTGGGAATGTCATCATGCTCAGTGTTGGGGATTGTCACAATGCCTGGTGTTGGGAATTGTCGCTATGCCCAGTGTTGGGAATTGTCACCATGCCTGGTGTTGGGGATTGTCACAGTGCCTGGTGTTGGCAATTGTCACTATGCCCAGTGTTGGGAATTTCCACCATGCCCGGTGTTGGGGATTGTCACGTTGCCCGGTGTTGGGGATTGTCACCATTCCCGGTGTTGGGGATTGTCACCATGCTCGGTGTTGGGGATTGTCACCATTCCCGGTGTTGGGGTTTGTCACCATGTTCGGTGTTGGGGATTTTCACCTTGCCCGGTGTTGGGGATTGTCACCATTCCCGGTGTTGAGGATTGTCACCATGCTCGGTGTTGGGGATTGTCACCATGCCCGGTGTTGGGGATTGTCACCATGCTTGGTGTTGGGGATTGTCACCATGTCTGGTGTTGGTGATTGTCACCATGTTCGGTGTAGGGGATTATCACCATGCTCGGTGTTAGGGATTGTCAGTATGCCCAGTGTTGGGGATTGTCACTATGCCCGGTGTTGGGGATTGTCACCATGCTTGGTGTTGGTGATTGTCACTGTGCCCTGTTTTGGGGATTGTCACTATGTTCTGTGTTGGGGATTGTCACCATGCCCCATGTTGAGGATTATAACTCTGCTCAGTGTTGGAAATTGTCACCATGCCCGGTGTTGGGGATTGTCACCATGCCCGGTTTCGGGGGTTGTCCCCATGCCAGGTTTTGGGGTTTGTCACTTTGTTCGGTTTTGTGGATTGTCACCATGCTGAGTGTTGGGGATTGTCACCATGTTCTGTTCTGGTGATTGTCACCATGCTAGGTGTTGGGGATTGTCACCATGCCCGGTTTCGGGCGTTGTCCCCATGCCAGGTTTTGGGGTTTGTCACTTTATTCGGTTTTGTGGATTGACACCATGCCCGGAGGTGGGGATTGTCACCAAGTTCGGTATTCAGGATTGTCACTGTGCCTGGTG
>NW_025205068.1:2637-10020 GCF_004010195.1 Chiloscyllium plagiosum | reverse complement strand
ACGGTTAGCATGGACTGGTGGACCGAAGGGTCTGTTTCTATTTTTTTTAGATTACTTACAGTGTGGAAACAGGCCCTTCGGCCCAACAAGTCCACACCGACCCGCCGAAGCGCAACCCACCCATTCCCCTACATTTACCCCTTTATCTAACACAACGGGCAATTTAGCGTGGCCAATTCACCTGCCCTGCACATCTTTGGACTGTGGGAGGAAACCGGAGCACCCAGAGGAAACCCACGCAGACACAGGGAGAATGTGCAAACTCCACACAGTCAGCCACCTGAGTTGGGAATTGAACCCGGGTCTCTGGCGCTGTGAGGCAGCAGTGCTAACCACTGTGCCACCGTGCCGCCCATATGTGCTGTATGACTCTATACGAAAGTAACAAGAGTAAAATAATAAAAGCAACAGCAACAAAAAAAAAGAGAAAGGGGACAGTGGTTAGGATCTAAAATATTGACAAGAAGCTGTACAGTGTCCACTCAAAAGATGAGTTGCTGTTTCTGGAGCTTGTTTTGAACTTGATTCGTGAATTGTCACAAGTTGCTGGCAGAAAGTGCAGAGTGGGAGCAACATGAACGATTACAGTGAGATGAAATTCATGCCCACACACCACCTGCTTTGCTGGGTCCATCTCTCACCCTCCGGCTCTCACTCCTTCCCAGCCACCACATCAAATGACCGACAAAATGGACCGTCCTCCATCAGTCCACCAGCACGCATTCACTGCGCGATCGCACCTCACTCACCCTCACCACCTCATTCCTTTATCTTGGCCCCTTTGCAAGTGCAGGGAATGTATCAACTCCTATCGGACAGCATCCCTGCTTTAATGATTGATTTCTCACACATCCCGTCCTGTGAAGCAACAATTCACACAGTGCACCTTTCCACGTACAATTTTGTATTTGATTAGATTCCCCACAGTGTGGAAACAGGCCCTTCGGTCAAACAAGTCCACACTAACCCTCCAAAGAGCAACCCACCCAGACCCATTCCCCTACACCTAACACTATGGGTAATTTAGCATGGCCAATTCACCTAGCCTGCACAACTTCGGACTGTGGGAGGAAACCCACGCAGTCACGGGAAGAATGTGCAAACTCTACACAGACAGTTGCCCGAGGAGGGAATTGAACCCAGGTCCCTAAGCGCTGTGAGGCAGCAGTGTTAACCACTGTGCCACTGTGCCACTCATTGAGCTCAGACTTGCGGGTCACTTCACAGTCCACCACTGCTTACTCCACAAGCTTCCTGACACCCTCATTATCAATTGCCAACCTGACTGCCACTTGGAAGTGTCTGTCCATATTTGACTGCCCCTCCCTGTTTCATTTGTTTGGCCAGGCGGTGGCATTGTGGTAATGACACTGGATGTAACAACCCCAAACTCCACCATATTCTGGGGACCCACCATGGCAGATGGTGAAATTTGAATTCAATAAAAATCTGGAATTCGGGAAAAAAAAGTGTTGACTTGAAGTCAACCATGAAACGATTGGAGATTTTCACGAAACTCATCTGATTCACTAATATCCTTGAGAGAAGGCGATCTGCTGTCCTTACTTGGTCTGACTTAGACGTGACTCCAGACCCGCTGTTATGTGGTTAACTGACCTCCCATGAGACGACTGGAAACACAGGCAGTCCACCTGGTGGCTCAGTGGTTAACACTGCTGTCTCAAAGCAGCAGAGACCCAGGTTCGATGCTGGCCTTGGGCGACTGCCTGTGTGGAGCTTGCACATTCTCTCCCTGTCTGCGTGGATTTCCTCTAGGTGCTATGGTTTTGTCCCACAATCCAAATCCAGGTTCGGTGGACTGGACATGCTAGATTGTCCTCAGTGTGTTCAGAGATGAGTAGGTTAGGTGCATTAGACAGGTAGTCAGGGCTAAATGTTGAGTAACAGAGGAGGGGAACGGGTCTCGGTGGGTTACCCTTCGGAGGGTCAGGATGCACTTGTTGGGCCAAAGGGCCTGTTTCCGTACTGTAGGGATTGTTTGATTTACAGGGACTGGAAGCAATGACAGAAAACCAATGCTGTCAAGCCAGCAAAGTCCGACCTCGTAACATCTGAAAGCTAGTGGGGTAACTGCCTCAAGGATGACTCAAGCAACAACCCTGAAATAGTCACAATCACAGATACAACAGCCTGACATAGACACAATCACAGACACAACAGCCTGACACAGTCACAGTAACATAAACAACAGGCTGACACAGTCACAATCACAGAAACAACAGCCTGACAATGTCACAATCACAGAGACAACAACCCTGACACAGTCACAATCACAGAAACAACAGTCTGACATAGTCACAATCACAAAAACAACAGCCTGGCATAGAAACAATCTCAGAATCAACAGCCTGACATAGTGGCAATCACAGAAATAACAGCCAGACACAGTCACAATCACAGAAACAACAGCCTGACACAGACACAATCTCAGAAACAAAAGCCTGACATAGTCACAATCACAGAAACAACAACCCTGACAAAGTGACAATCACAGAAACAACAGCCTGACACAGTCACAGTCACAGAAACACCAGCCTGACACAGTCACAGAAATAACAACTCTGACATAGTGGCAATTACAGAAACAACAGCCTGACATAGTCACAATCACAGAAACAACAGCCTGACACAGTCACAATCACAGAAACAACAGCCTGAAATAGTCACAATCACAGAAACTACAACACTGACATAGTCACAATCACAGAAGCAACAGCATGACATAGTCACAATCACAGAAACAACAACGCTGACATAGGCACAATCACAGAAACAACAGACTGACATAGTCACAATCACAGAAACAACAGCCTGACATAATCACAATTCCAGAAACAACAACCCTGACATAGGCACAATCACAGAAGCAACAGACTGAAATCGTCATAAGCACAGAAAAAAACGGCCTGACATAATCATAATCACAGAAACAACAAACCCGACATAGTGGCAATCACAGAATCGACAGCCTGACTTCGTCACAATCACAGAACCAACATCCGGACATAGTCACAATCACAGAAACCACAGCCTGACATAGTCACAATCACAGAAGCAACAGACTGACATAGTCACTATCACAGAAACAACCATGATGACACAGTCACAGTCACAGAGACAACAACCCTGACATAGTCACAATTACAGAAACAACAGCCTGACATGGTGGCAATCACAGACGCAGCAGCCTGACATAGTCACAATCACAGAAACAACAGCCTGATATCGTCACAATAAAAGAAAACAGTTTGACAGAGTGGCAATCACAGAATAAACAGCCTGACATAGTCATAATCACAGAAAGAACGGCCTGACATAGTGGCAATCAAAGAAACATCAGCCTGACATCGTCACAATCACAGAAGCAACAGCCTGACTAAGTCACAATCACAGAAAAAACAACCCTGACATACGCACAATCACGGAAACAAGAGCCTGACAAAGTCACAATCACAGAAACAACAGCCTGACGTAATCACAATCCCAGAAACAACAACCCTGACATAGGCACAATCACAGAAGCAACAGACTGAAATCGTCATAATCACAGAAACAAACAGCCTGGCATAATCATAATCACAGAAACAACAAAGCTGACATAGTGGCAATCACAGAATCAACAGCCTGACTTCGTCACAATCACAGAAGCAACATCCGGACATTGTCACAATCAAAGACACCACAGCCTGACATAGTCACAATCACAGAAGCAACAGCCTGACATAGTCACTATCACAGATACAACCATGCTGACACAGTCACAGTCACAGAGACATAAACAGCCTGACATAGTCACAATTACAGAAACAACAGCCTGACATGGTGGCAATCACGGAAACAGCAGCCTGACATAGTCACAATCACATAAACAACAGCCTGACATCGTCACAATCACAGAAACAACAGCCTCACATAATCAAAAACACAGACACAACAGCCTGACATAGGCACAATCACAGAAACAACAGCCTGACACAGTCACAGTCACAGAAACAACAGCCTGACATAGTCATAATCACAGACACAACAGCCTGACATAGATACAATCACCGAATGAACCATGCGGACACAAGCACAATCTCAGAAACAACAGCCTTACATAGTCACAATCACAGAAACAACAGCCTGACATAGTCACAATCACAGACACAGCAGCCTGACATATCCTCAATCACAGAAACAACAACCCTAACATAGTCGCAATCACAGAAACAACAGTCTGACACTGTCGCAATCACAGAAACAACCGCCTGACATGGGCACAATCAGAGAAACAACAACCCTGCCATTGTCACAATCATAGAAACATCAGCCTGGCATAGTCAATACCACAAAAACAACAGCCTGACATAGTCACATTCACAGAAACAACAACCCTGACATAGTCACAATCATAGAAACAACAGCCTGACATAGTCACAATCAAAGAAACAACAACCCTGACATAGGCACAATCACAGAAAAAAACAGCCTGACTTCGTCATAACCACAGAAACAAACAGCCTATAATAGTCACAATCACAGAAACAAGAACCCTGACACAATCACAATCATAGAAAAAACAGCCTGACATCATCACAATCACAGAAACAAAAGCCTGACATAGTCACAATCACAGAAAATACAACACTTACATAGGCACAATCAGAGAAACAGCAACCCTAACATAGTCATAATCACAGACACAACAGCCTGACGTAGTTACAATCACAGTAACAACAGCCTGACATAGTGGCAATCACAAAAACAACAGCCTGACATTGTCACAATCACAGAAACAACTGCCTGACATAGTCACATTCACAGAAACAAGAACCCTGACACAGTCACAATCACAGAAACAACAGCCTGACATAGTTACAATCACAGAAACAACAACCCTGACACAGTCAAAATCACGATATCAACAGCATGACATAGTCACAATCGCAGAAAAAACAGCCTGACATTGTCACAATCACAGAAAATACAACACTGTCATAGGCACAATAAGAGAAACAACAACCCTAAAATAGTCACAATTACAGACACAACAGCGAGACATAGTTGCAATCACAGAAACAACAGCCTGACATAGTCACTATAACAGAAACAAGAACCCTGACACAGTCACAATCGCAGAAACAACAGCCGGACATAGACACAATCACAGAAACAACAGCCTGACATAGTCACAATCAAATGAACAACACCCCTGACATAGTCACAATCGCAGAAACAACAGTCTGAGACAGAGGAACAATCACAGAAACAACAGTCTGACTCATTCACAGTTATAGAAACAACAGCCTGACATAATCACATTCACAGAAACAACAACACTGCCATAGTGGCAATCAAAGAAACAACAGCCTGACATAGTCACAATCACAGAAACAACAACCCTGAAATAGTCACAATAACAGAAACAACAGCCTGACATAGTCACGATCACAGAAACAACAAAACTGGCATAGTCACAATCGCAGAAACAACAGCCTGACACCGTCAAAATCACAGAGACAACAATCCTAACATAGTCACAATCACAGAAACAACAGAGCCTGACATAGTCACAATCACACAAACAACAGCCTGACAGAGGCACAATAACAGAAACAACAACCCTGTCATAGGCAAATCACAGAAACAATAGACTGACAGAGGCACTATAACAGAAACAACAGCCTGACATAGTCACCATCACAGAAACAACAGCCTGACATAGTCACAACCACAGAAACAATAGCTTGATATAGTCACAATCACAGAAACAACAGCCTGACATAATCACAATCACAGAGACAACAACCCTGACACAGTCACAATCAGAGAAACAACAGCCTGACAGAAGCACAATAGCATACGCAACAGCCTGACATAGTTACAATCACGATATCAACAGCATGACATAGTCACAATCACAAAAAATACAACACTGTCATAGGTACCAGCAGAGAAACAACAACCCTAACATAGTCTCAATTACAGACAAAACAGCGTGACATAATTACAATCACAGAAACAACATCCTGACATAGTTACTATCACAGAAACAACAGCCTGACAGAGGCACAATAACAGAAACAACAACCCTGTCATAGGCAAATCACAGAAACAATAGACTGACAGAGGCACAATAACAGAAACAACAGCCTGACATAGTCCTTATCACAGAAACAACAACCCTGACACAGTCACAATTACAGAAACAACAACACTGACATAGTGGCAATCAGAGAAACAACAGCCTGACATCGTCACAATAGCAGAAATAACAACCCTGACATATTCACAATCACAGAAATAACGGTCCAGAAACAGGCACTATAACAGAAACAACAACCCTGACATAGGCACAATCACAGAAACAACAGTCTGACAGAGGCACAATCACAGAAACAAAAGCCTGCCTTCGTCACGATCACAGAAACAACAGCCTGACTCATTCACAATTACAGAAACAACAGCCTGACATAATCACAATCACAGACATAACAGCCTGACATAGTCACAATCACACAAACAACAGCCTGACAGAGGCACAATAACAGAAACAACAACCCTGTCATAGGCAAATCACAGAAACAATAGACTGACAGAGGCACAATAACAGAAACAACAACCCTGTCATAGGCAAATCACAGAAACAATAGACTGACAGAGGCACAATAACAGAAACAACAACCCTGTCATAGGCAAATCACAGAAACAATAGACTGACAGAGGCACAATAACAGAAACAACAACCCTGTCATAGGCAAATCACAGAAACAATAGACTGACAGAGGCACAATAACAGAAACAACAACCCTGTCATAGGCAAATCACAGAAACAATAGACTGACAGAGGCACAATAACAGAAACAACAGCCTGACATAGTCCTTATCACAGAAACAACAACCCTGACACAGTCACAATTACAGAAACAACAACACTGACATAGTGGCAATCAGAGAAACAACAGCCTGACAGAAGCACAATAGCATACGCAACAGCCTGACATAGTTACAATCACGATATCAACAGCATGACATAGTCACAATCACAAAAAATACAACACTGTCATAGGTACCAGCAGAGAAACAACAACCCTAACATAGTCTCAATTACAGACAAAACAGCGTGACATAATTACAATCACAGAAACAACATCCTGACATAGTTACTATCACAGAAACAACAGCCTGACAGAGGCACAATAACAGAAACAACAGCCTGACATAGTCATTATCACAGAAACAACAAAACCGAGAGAGTCTCAATCGCAGAAACAACAGCCTGACACAGTCACAATCACAGAGACAACAATCCTAACATAGTTACAATCACAGAAACAACAGCCTGACATTGTCACAATCACAGAAACAACAGCCTGACAT
>NW_025205068.1:0-1862 GCF_004010195.1 Chiloscyllium plagiosum | reverse complement strand
GGGCAATTTAGAATGGCCAATCCACCTAACCTACACATCTTTGGATTGTGGGAGGAAAGCGGAGCACCCAGAGGAAGCCTACGCAGGCACGGGGAGAATGTGCAAACTCCACACAGTCAGTCAAGGCTGGAATTGAGCCCACGTCCCTGGTGCTGTGAGGCAGTAGTGATGGCCACAGTGCCACCTATTTTTCTATTTTGTATTTTGAATATATTGAAGACAGACGTCATTTTAACAGTGCAGATGGTTAAGACAGGTGCTAGTAAGCTGACAACCTGATATACATCTCTTTCTCTTTCCTCATTTCCATAACATTTAATAAAAATGGGGGAAGCTTTTTTTGCACAATCACACATTGTGATAGCCACCAGACCAAAGGCATTTTCTCAGATGATCACTGCTCAACCATGTGATATTGGCCATCTCTGTCCGTATGTGGCTCAAGGGAAAGTTTGCTTGAGACATATTGCTCTCACAGATCTTCCCTTGCCTTTGTTTTGTCTCAGTACTATCTGGTGATTAGTGAGAGGGGATACAAAACTGCAGAACAAACACTTTTCTTAGAGAACAAGATGATTTAATCCAACAGCAATAACTACAACTACATTTGGTCAGGCATAATCATTAGGTAGATGTGGAGCAGGTTCAGATACATCTGCTCCCTCCAAAAGCTAACATAGTACTCCACACTGGTTGGTCGAATGGGTGGACCCAATGTAATGTGACCCTTTCAGAAACATCACCTTCTACAATAGCAGCCACAGGATAGACAGCAGGGGGTCACCTGCACACACACAACATGGGCACTGGGGAAAGAATAAGCACTACTGCAGTTAGGTGGTAGTGTGGGGGTAAAACGGGGGGAAACAAAATAGACAGGAATGGCTCTGAGAGCTGGCTCTTGAGGGAAAAAAAAATAAAAAGGAGTTCTGCTAAAAAAAAATAGAGCTTCCTTTGATGGAGCTGGATGCTCTTGAGGGAAAAAAAAATAAAAAAGGAGTTCTGCTAAAAAAAATAGAGCTTCCTTTGATGGAGCTGGATCAGTGTGTGGAGGACTCTCCTTTTTGTATCAGAGAAGGGGACTGACTCTGAGCTGGCTGCCCACCCTGAGGAGGGAGAAGTGAAGAAGAAGTACACAGCAGGGGTAGAATTTCTGAGAGGGAGCTAGTGTGATGGTTCCTATCTCCCTTGCAAACCTCACCTCCTCCACCACATCCTTCACACCGGTACTCCGCAAGGCTGTGTACTCAGCCCCTTACCAGAATCTTCATACTGTGTGGCCAAGTTCTGCCCCAACTCCATTTACAAGTTCCCTGATGACCCCCCCCCCCCCCCCCCCCCATTGTAGGTCCATCTGAAACAACGATGAGACAGAATCCAGAAAAGAGATCGAGTGCTTAGCGGCACAGTATAAAGACCACAATCTCTCCATCAACGGCAGCAAAATGAAGTAGCTGCTCATTGACTTCAGGAAGCAGAGTGAAGAGCACATCGCTGTCTGCATCAATGGTGCTGAGGTGGAGATGGTCGAGATGGTCAAGTTCCCAGGATGAAAATCACAAAGAATCTGTCCTGGTCCACCCACATCGACAGAACGGTCAAGAAAACACATCACCTCCAGAGTCATAGAATCATAGAGATGTGCAGCATGGAAACAGACCCTTCGGTCCAACCCATCCATGCCGACCAGATATCCCAACCCAATCTAGTCCCACCTGCCATTACCCGGCCCATATCCCTCCAAACCCTTCCTATTCATATACCCATCCAAATGCCTCTTAAATGTTGCAGTTGTACCAGCCTCCACCACTTCCTCTGGCAGCTCATTCCATACACGTACCACCCTCTGTGAGAAAAAGTTG
>NW_025205067.1:7998-10019 GCF_004010195.1 Chiloscyllium plagiosum | reverse complement strand
GGAGGAAGGCCAATTTTGATGGTATTAGGCAAGAACTTTCGAAAGCTGATTGGGGGCAGATGTTCGCAGGTAAAGGGACGGCTGGAAAATGGGAAGCCTTCAGAAATGAGATAACGAGAGTCCAGAGAAAGTATATTCCTGTCAGGGTGAAAGGAAAGGCTGGTAGGTATAGGGAATGCTGGATGGCTAAAGAATTTGAGGGTTTGGTTAAGAAAAAGAAGGAAGCATATGTCAGGTATAGACAGAATAGACCGAGTGAATCCTTAGAAGAGTATAAAGGCAGTAATAGTAGAGGGAAATTAAGAGGGCAAAACGCCGTCATGAGATAGCTTTGGCAAATAGAATTAAGGAGAATCCAAAGGGTTTTTACAAATACACTAAGGACAAAAGGGTAACGAGGGAGAGAATAGGGCCCCCTCAAAGATCAGCAAGGCAGCCTTTGTGTGGAGCCGCAGAAAATGGGGGAGATACTAAACGAGTATTTTGCATCAGTATTTACTGTGGAAAAGGACATGGAAGATAGAGAATGTAGGGAAATAGATGGCAACAGCTTCAAAAATTTCCATATTACAGAGGAGGAAGTGCTGGATTTCTTGAAATGCATAAAAGTGTATCAATCCCCTTGAACTCTGTACCCTAAAACTCTGTGGGAAGCTAGAGAAGTGATTGCTGGGCTTCTTGCTGAGATATTTGTATCATTCATAGTCACAGGTGAGGTGCCGGAAGACTGGAGGTTGGCTAACGTGGTGCCACTGTTTAAGAAAGGTGGTAAGGACAAGCCAGGGAACAATAGACCAGAGAGCGTGATGTCAATGGTGGGCAAGTTGTTGGGGGGAATCCTGAGGGACAGGATGTACATGTATTTGGAAATGCAAGGACTGATTAGTGATACTCAATATGGCTTTGTGCATGGGAAACCATGTCTCACAAACTTGATTGAGTTTTTGAAGAAGTATTAAAGAGGATTGATGAGGGCAGAGCAGTAGATGTGATCTATACAAACTTCAGTAAGGCGTTCGACAAGGTTTCCCATAGGAGACTGATTAGCAAGGTTAGATCTCATGGAATACAGGGAGAACTAGCCATTTGGATAAGAACTGGCTCAAATGTAGAAGACAGAGGGTGATGATGGAGGGTTGTTTTCCAGACTGGAGGCCTGTGATCAGTGGAGTGCCACAAGGATTGGTGCTGGGTCCACTACTTTTCATCATTTATATTAATGATTTGGATGTGAACATAAGAGGCACAGTTAGTAAGTTTGCAGATGACACCAAAATTGGAGGTGTAGTGGACAGCAAAGAAGGTCACCTCAGATTACAACAGGATCTTGATCAGATGGGCCAATGGGCTGAGAATTGGCAGATGGAGTTTAATTCAGATAAATGCAAGGTGCTGCATTTTGGGAAAGCAAATCTTAGCGGGACTTATAATGGTAAGGTCCTCGAGAGTGTTGCTGAACAAAGAGATCTTGGAGTGTAGGTTCATAGCTCCTTGAAAGTGGAGTCACAGGTAGATAGGATAGTGAAGAAGGCATTTGGTATGCTTTCTTTTATTGGTCAGGATATTGGGTACAGGAGTTGGGAGGTCATTTTGTGGCTGTACAGGTCATTGGTTAGGCCACTGTTGGAATATTGCGTGCAGTTCTGGTCTTCTTCCTATCAGAAGGATGTTGTGAATCTTGAAAGGGTTCAGAAAAGATTTACAAGGTTATTGCTAGGGTTGGAGGATTTGAGCTATAGGGAGAGGCTGAACTGGCTGGGGCTGCTTTCCTTGGAGTGTCAGAGGTTGAGGGGTGACCTTATAGAGGTTTACAAAATTATGAGGGGCATGGATCGGATAAATAGGCAAAGTCTTTTCCCTGGGGTTGGGGAGTCCAGAACTAGAGGGCATAGGTTTAGGATGAGAGGGGAAAGATATAAAAGAGACCGAAGGGGCAATCTTTTTATTCAGAGGGTGGTATGTGTATGGAATGAGCTGCCAGAGGAAGTGGTGGAGGCTGGTACAATTGCAACATTTAAGAG
>NW_025205067.1:0-2794 GCF_004010195.1 Chiloscyllium plagiosum | reverse complement strand
CCCCCACTCTTCTCCACCCCCCGCTCACTCCTGCTGCACCTCCCACTCCCATCACAGCCATCAAAACATCTATCCACTTAGTGTCATGCCTGGGTCTTATCCAGGTCCTGCTGTTTATGGGCACAGACTGTTTATTTGAGGGATTGTGAATGATGTGAAGCATATTATAATCATCAGCAAAAGTCCCCACTTCTAACCTTCTGATGGAAGGAAGATGATTGATGAAACAACTGAAGTTGGTTGCACCGAGGACACTATCCTGTAGAACTCTGGCAGCAACATCCCAGTTCCTACACAGTCTCATCATTGGTTAATTCTAAAAGTCTGTGATATCATGGAAGGGAGGGACCTAAACTCATGATCTGAGGTTCTGGGATAACTAGTCTGGACAGAAGCCAGCGTAAGGGAGTGTTCACATAAATGTAAATTTGTTGCAATATATTCAGTGTTTTGGAGCCTGCAATTGTTTTTTTTTTAATTTTGAAATTACTCCAATCCAACAAAACAGTACCTTCAGCCCAGAGACTGGTGCATCTTTTGATGTGAAGGGAATTAAATCTTATACCTAGACCACAGGTGAAGTTCCCCAATTTGTTACAGTTCCAATGGTATACTCCAACCCTACGATTAAGCCGCCAAGTGCGGAGGGGGATGAACTTGCTTCCCTTCTTTGTTCACCCACCACTTCTCCAAAAACCCAAATAAACATATGTATAAAAAGGAGCGAATTTACCAGGCTTACATGAATGAGCAAAAAGAGTGAATTTATTAATTGCAAAAGGAAGTACTAATGCAGCATATATACACAAAGATTTAAAAGTAGAAGACGAATCCAAAAGATAAAAGAATTTAAAACAAGATATTCATACCAGTTTCTGAATTGTTCATTAAGAGCAAATAGTGGAATGTTACGAGCGTTGCAGTGAAGGTTATAGGGAGCTTTGACATTGGTAGTTGAACAAACAATTTTCTAGATTCTTGGTTTCGTAGCTTGATGATAGTTCTTTTGCCCTGTTTTTTTTTTATGGCAACTAACTATCTGATTTCTAGCACTTAAGTAAGAGAGGGTCATTACCGGGATGAGTAGGGGATAGTTCTTTGACCTTCACAGCAAACTAATGCTGGAACCCAAGTTGATACACACAAGAATGTTCAGTCAGGTAAACACACTCCAGTCAAGTTGAAAATAGTTTTCTAACCTTTATTCTCTAAAGGGGAGTAATATGTCTGCAGCCTAGGACATAATCTGCAGGGGGTGGCTTGCTATTGAGCAGGGGTCATCAGTTCCTCATTATCTTTGTAGTTAAATACGTTCACAGTCCAGTATGTTTTGCCTCATTTATTTCCCTATTTGAAGAACTGTTGCTTGAAGTTCTTTTTACATTTGTGGGTCACTCTCTTTCTCTCCAGACAGCCATTGAATTTACACCTGCATTGGTTCTCCTTTAAAAACATATTTTGGAATTACAGATGCAGAACGTCCACAGTACTTCAGAATGTTGACCCATGATCATGAGATGCAAGAATAGTAGAGGAAGTTGTGGTTGAGGTGCATCAACAATGATTTTGTTTAAATGCTAGAGGTCCCAAAGACCGAATGGGCTATGGCTGTTAGACCATAAGACATAGGAGTGGAAGCAAGGCCATTCGGCCCATCAAGTCCACTCCACCATTTAATTATGACTGATGGGCATTTCAATTTCACTTACCCGCACTCTCCCCATAGCCCTTAATTTCTTGTGAGATCAAGAATTTATCAATCTCTGCCTTGAAGACACCCAATGTCCCAGCCTCCACTGCGCTCCGTGGCAATGAATTCCATAGGCCCAACACTCGCTGAAGAAATGTCTCCTCATTTCTGTTCTAAACTGACCCTTCTAATTTTAAGGCTATGCCCACGAGTCCTAGTCTCTCCGCCTAATGGAAACAACTTCCCAGCATCCACTCTTTCTAAGCCATGCATTCATTATCTTGTAAGTTTCTATTAGATCTTCCCTCAACCTTCTAAACTCTAATGAATACATTCCCAGGATCCTCAGCTGTTCATCGTATGTTAGGGCTACTATTCCAGGCATCCTCCATGTGAATCTCCGCTGGACATGCTCCAGTGACAGTATGTCCTTCCTGAGATGTGGGGCCCAAAACTGGATGCAGTATTCTAAATGGGGCCTAACCAGAGCTTTATAAAGTGTTAGAAGCATATTGCTGCTTTTATATTCCAATCCTCTCGAGATAGATGACAACATTACATTTGCTTTCTTCATCATGGACTCAACCTGCAAGTCAACCTTTATAGAATCCTGGACTAGCGCTCTTAGATCCCTTTGTACTTTGGCTTTATAAATTTTCTCACCGCTTAGAAAATAGTCCATACCTGTATTCTTTTTTCCAAAGTGCAAGACCTCGCAATTGCTCATATTGAATTTCATCAGCCATTTCCTGGACCACTTTCCTAAACTGTCTAAAACATTCTGCAGCCTCCCCACCTCCTCAGAACTACCTGTCTGTCGTATCATCGGTTAACTTCGCCAGAATGCCCCCAGTCTCTTCATCCAGATCATTTGTATATAAAGTGAACTCTGCGGGACCCCACTTGTCGCTAGCTGCCATTCTGAAAAAGAACCTTTTATCCCAACTGTCTGCCTTCTGTCAGACAGCCAATCCCCAATCCATGCCAGTAGCTTACCTCGAAAACCATAGGCCCTCACCTTACTCAGCAGCCTCCTGTGAGGCACCTTATCAAAGGCCTTTTGGAAATCTAGATAGATAACCAGGGTTTCCCTGGTCTAACCTA
>NW_025205066.1:1990-10018 GCF_004010195.1 Chiloscyllium plagiosum | reverse complement strand
GTAGAGTCACATTGGAAGCAGGAGTGGCAATTCTCCTGGCTGGGACATTAAAACAAGGGCCCACAATATTATGGGCAAGCAGGCCACTCTGCACTGAGGTGGGAATAAATGTTTGCACTCAGAGACTGGTGAACGTGGGGAACTATCTCCCAGGTCAGACTGTGGAAATCAAGGCACTGAGTATAATAAAGGATTTCTGGAAACTAAAGGGATAGGGAGAGAGCAGGGGATGGTATAAAGATAGAGGATCAGATATCATTAAAGGTTGTTCTCCAATAACGTAGTAGCTGTGTTCCTGTGCATCACTGTGTTGCAGAAAATCATGCAATATTAATGATGTGGTCTCTGGGGAAAAGTGAATAATGGGCGAACCACAAAACATTAGTAAAAACCAAACATTAAAGTTAGTCTAACACACGCACTAACACAGTATAATTAAATCTTGAAATCATATATTGTCATGAAATAGTGCTGTAAATGCAACACTTTCACAATACAGTCACTGGCTACATCCCTGCACTTTTTACCAAGCTCTTCACCAGAAAGCGCGCAGGACTGACTGACCACGTAATGCCAACACGGAATTCCAGTTCTCCTCATGATTCTCCCCCTGGTTTGAAATAAAGTTCCACCTAATTGGAGAGAACACTCCCCCGTTTCAGGCCCAGGTTCAAGGCTTGCAGAGCGGATTGCATTCCTGTTTTAGCTGAACCCCTAAATGCGTGTAGCTTAGAAGGCGATAGATACATGCAGGTGGGGAGTGATGGTGATATGTCAGAGGGCAGGGTGAAGCGGATAGATGCTAGGACAGCTGGGACCCTCCAACCACACGGCATCAATGTCGACTTCACCAGTTTCCAAGTCTTCCTGTCCCAAACTCATCCCAGATCAAACCATTCAACTCAGCATCGCCTTCTTCAACTCTCCTGGATGTCCACCTTCCTTCCCAAATGTCCACTGCACCTTCCTCTCCGACTTATCACGATCACTCACACTTCATTTTCCTATCGCCTTCCCACTGATCTGCCCACCCAGCCTCATCTCTATCCTCCTATTTATATTTTACCCCCTTCTCCTCCCCTCCCCGCCACTTTCCAGATGAAGAACTTGTGCCTGATATGTCGATATTCAGATGCTGTCTGAACTGTTGTGCTTTTTCAGCGCCACACTTTTTGAATATTAGAGACTGAGTAGATCCCATTTCTCACAAAATTATACCTGGTTGTCCTTCTCCCCTATTCTTTCTGAGTAAACTTTCCCCACAGAGGTGAATTCGTTATAGAGATCAGATACTAACTTCATACACAGCCCCTGCCTAGGCTGTGCACTCTCCTGCAGCTCCTCAACTTTTCTTGGGGTTTCCTTTAATACTTCCACTATTGCCACTGACTTAGTCTCTTTTACCACATCTTTTCCCACAGTGCCTTTCTTCCATGACTAGCATTGTGAGTTTTTGTTATGGCAGTGAAGACACTTTTTCCCAGTGCCCTTCTTAAACCACCGGCACTGTAATTCTATATATTCCACTCCGGTACAGTGAAAGCACCTGAAGCCTTCACCTCCTTTCAACTCTCTTGGGCTTCTTTATTAACCTAAAGTAAGCAATTCCCAGTGTGCTCTCAAACTTTGTTTTGTAAAGTAGGATCTCCCTTCTCCCAATTTCTATCCCTCACAGGAGGGAGATCCCACCAGATGCTAAATTGCATCTCGTGCACCAATGCATATTGACCTGCCATCTCTGCCACTCTTCTACTTCTTGAACTTGCGGTTCATTCGCATGAATTCTGATCATCACTGGAAGTGAGTGTTTAAATTCCTCCAGCAGAATGATCTGTCTCAGAGCCTTATATGTCTTGTCTATTTTTAAGGCCCATGCGCATCTATCAAACTTACTATGGTTAACTCTTTCAAACTCAATTTAAGTCTGACCTAGTTCCATTATGATGTTTCTGAATGGCTCTCTCTGTACCGCTGGTATCAATTCATAAGCATTCAAAATAGCCTGTGTGGCATCTGCAAAACCTCTTGACCCCTCACCTGACAGCGCTGCAAATACCTCACTAGCTCTGCCTACCATCTTAGTCTGAACTAGCATTACCCACATGTTCTCTGACCGTTCCATCTGTCTATCCAATTTTTCAAATGAAATAAAAAAGGCAGCCATATTTTTCTTATCAAAATATGGCTATGTTTTAACATATTTGTATATATCCCTACCTTCTATTTTAATCTCTATCCTGTTAACTTGACTTTGCTGATTCATTCACAACTTCTCAAGTTCAAATTCTCTCTCTTTTTTTCCTCTCTCTCTTTCTCTTCTACCTCTCTTCCCCTTTCTTCTCTCTTTCTTTTTGTCTCAGTTTTTAATCTTCTAACTGCAGTTACTGCATTTGCTATCTATCTTTTTCTAAATCTACAGCACTCACTGTCAGTTTCTCTGATACACTGAAGTGCTCAACCAACACCATTTCAATTACAGCTTCCGTTTTGTCCCTGGTTAAACCCAATTCTAACCTGTTTGCTAAATCTAAATGTACACCCTTCCTCTGTCTTTATAAACTTTATTGTTAAATTGGGACTCATTTTCAAACCCCAAAATCTCTTTAGTAGTGTTAAGATGCATTTATTTCATTTTTTCTTTTCATCATCCACAAGTAACTAAAATGAAATAAATTTTCTGACCTAAGTTTTACTTAAAGGTCTCGGACAATAATTGCCGAGTGTTTTAATTTGCTAGGACCTTTCGTACCCCTAATCTGTTCACATCTGTCCAAATTCTAAATGACAAGCCCCCAAACTGTTATGATATCGATGTCGAGCCCCTCTGTTAATAAAAAACAAACACCAATCAAAGATCAGCTCGCCTCATAATCTGTTAAAACATGAGTGACAGAGAACTCCCAAATTCCACCATTCAAAGAAAAATAACAATATATTTTATGAACCTGAATAGTGAACACTAAACAACAGCTATTCACACAAGTACAGAACCCGCTTTTCTTAACTGCTTACTATCTGACTACAACTCTGGAAAACTCTGATAATATTAACCCACTTTTTAAACGTTACATTAACTTAATGTGAACACGGCACAGTATCTGTCTTCCCGCTGTCTTCAGTGTTTCAGCTGCTGATATCCCTGGGTCAGCTTTCTATTTTTTACGGTAAATAAAATATATTGGACAGAACATTTTTTCTAATTTGAGACCAAGATGTTAGCTGTCCAGTTAGCTTTCCCATAAAGTTTCAAAATACCAGGTTCATATACTCCACATGACACATTCAATTCTCATTGTTTGATTGGTTTCCAGGCGTTAAAACAATAACGTTCAGCTTACAGTGGTTCCTGGTATCCTGGGCACAATTCAAATTAATTGGTTACATTCGAAAGTAATTTTTGGCATCGCAAGTAAGAGTGCCAGCAATCTCTCATAATGGATGTGTTAGATTAGGGGGCATTCTTCTTTCTGGATAAGTATGTTAGATAGCTATCCCGCTTATCACCATCCTGAAGAAGGGCTAATGCCCGAAACGTCGATTCTCCTGTTCCCTAGATGCTGCCTGACCTGCTGCGCTTCTCCAGCAACACATTTCCATCGCTTATCACCATCCTCAAGTAATCTCTGTTTCATAAAGGAGATTTCCCTCTTTGCTCTCTGGTTGAGACCAGCGTTCAAAGTAGCCCTGAGGCCTCTAACCTGCTGCACCTTGGTTACAGATGGTCTGACAAGGGATGCTGTTTCAGCTGCATTCAGGCAAGCCTAGAGCATACACTGCTGCTCTGCTTTCTGCCACATCTGGGTCGCTGAGTAAGAATAATTAAATCCCTCGCATTGGCCTTGGCAGTCTCCGAGAGCACTGACAGATTACTGGCCGTACCCAAATAAATGTCCCAAAAAAATTAAATTCCCCCGAAATGTACTCAATAAACTTGTCGTTCAGGAATAAAGGAGCCATGTGCCAGTGCCGTAAGCTTTTCCTATCGCCACCGACCTTATCCTCCATGTACACTGCTGCATGATCAGAAATGCCTATTTTTCCAATTCTACAGGGCAGCACTGAATTCAAAAAGGTCAACAGGGTAAAAAATGACAATCCTCGTATAGCACTCAGGGTGAACACAACTCCACACACGCACCAACCCCAGCTCCCTGTTCAGGTCCACCAACTGCCTGGATTGCGGGGACATACCTGAAAGACCCCGGAGCATCTGTCCACTTCGGGGTTAATACGTTGATTAAAGTCTCCCCCTATTACTGTACGACGTGCCCCAAGGGCCATCAACCTGGAGAGCACATCTTTTAAAAAAATTGAGCGAATGTGCCGGGTGCAAGATACATTCAAATTCCCATACATATCTCCGTGTATTAATGCTTTAAGAATCATAAATCGCCCATATTCATCCTTAATTTGGTCTCACAGTTAATATGGAAAATTCTTCTTGTGGAGTTAGTAACTCCTCTGCTTTTCGAATTAAAGGATGAGAAAAACATACGTCTGAACACTCAGACAGAGCATTGAGGAGAGAAGGCAGGGTGAAGCGAGGGCTGCAGGGAAGGTAAGGGCTTAATTTATATTTGGGCAGTGACTAAACCCGAGATACTGCACATGTAGCATCACCCTCCCGCCCCCTCCTCTGATCGGAAGAATACTAAGTAAGGTAAGGCTTATAATTTTTCTTTATCTTTCTTTTTCATATATTTAAGTGCGTTGTTTGTGTTTAGTTAGTTCATATAAAGGTAAGCTGACAATGGTAGGGGACCTCAGACCCACGGCATGTGACTCTTGCTTGAAGAGGGAGCTTAGGAACGTGTCTGACATTCCTGACTCTTTCACTTGCAAGCCGTGTGTCCAATTGCGGCTATTGTTTGACCATTTGATGGCTCTGGAGCTGCGGGTGGACTCACTGTGGAGCATCCGCTATGCTGACGAGATCATGGTTAGCACGTTTAGTGAACTGGTCACACCACAGGTTAGGAATGCTGAGGGAGACAGTAAATGGGTGACCAAAATACAGAAAAAGGGGTAGGAAGGCAGTGTAGTTATCTCCCTCCAAAACAGGTATATCGTTTTGGATACTGTTGGCGGAGATGGCTCATCAGGGGATGGCAGCAGTTCAGGATCATGGCACTGTGTCAGGCACTGCTGTAACTCCTCTGCTTTTCGAATTAAAGGATGAGAAAAAACATACGTCTGAACACTCAGACAGAGCATTGAGGAGAGAAGGCAGGGTGAAGCGAGGGCCATAGTCATAAGGGATTGTATTGTGAGGGGAGTAGATAGGCGGTTCTGCGACCGAAAAAGGGACTCCCGGGTGGCATGTTGTCTCCCAGTTTCTCGAGTCAGGGATGTCACCGATTGGCTGTAGGGTATTCTAAAAGGGGAGTGTGAACGGCCAGTTGTCTTGGTGCGTATAGGCACCAACGATATAAGTAGGAAACGAGATGAGGTCCTGAAAGAAGAATTCATGGAGCTCGGAGAGAAGTTAAAGTGGAGGACCTCAAAGGTAGTGATCTTGGGATTACTCCCAGTGCCACGTGATCGCCAGCGTAGAAATGAAAAAAAAAAAATAGCAGGGTAAACACGTGGCTCGAGAGATGGGGTAGGAGGGAGGGGTTCAGATTTGTTGGATATTGGGACCGGTACTGGGAAATGTGGGACCATTACAAAAGGGACAATCCACATCTGTATTGGCTGGAACCAATGTCCTTGGGAGAGTTTTTGCTCCTACTGTTGGGGAGTTTTTAAACTAATGTGGTAGGGAGCTGGGAACCAGAAGAGAAAAAAGGAAGGCAGCGAGGTGGAGACTGGAGACTGTAAGAATTATGGAGATAGCATTAATAAAGGGAATAATAGGCAGAGAGCAGATGAGCACAAAAAACTGCTGGCATGAAATGTATCTACTTTCATGCAAGGAGTATAGTGTGTAAGGCAGATGTACTTAGGGCTTGGATTGCTGCCTGGGAGTATCAGGTTATTGCAATTCCAGAGGCTTGGTTGAAGGAAAGGCATGGTGATTGGCAATTAAACGTTCCAGGATATAGACGCATCAGAAAGGGCAGGGAGGGAAGCAAAGAGGGGTGGGGTGGCGGTGGAGTTGCATTGCTGGTCAAGGACGATATCACGGCTGTGCTAAAGGAGCACACTATTGAGGTCTCGGGTACTGAGGCATTATGGGTGGAGCTGAGAATTAAGAAGGGTGCATTTACACTGTTGGAGATATATTATAGGCCTCCCAACAGTGAGCGTGAGGGAGAAGAACAAATAGGTAAACAGATTATGGAAAGATCTAGAGGCAATAGGTAGTAGTGATGGGAGATTTTAATTTTCCCAACATTGACTGGGATACACTTAGCGTCAGAGGTCTGGGTGGGGTAGAATTGGAAGAAGCGTCCAGGAGAATTTTGTAGAGCAGTATGTCAATATTTCAACGAGTGAAGGGGCCATTTGGACCTGGTACTGGGGAACGAGCCAGGACAAGTGGTAGAAGTTGCGGTGGGGGATATCTTTGGGAACATTGGCCACAAGTCTGTAAGTTTTAGAATACTCGTATATAAAGTAGAGAGTGGTCCTAAGGGAAGAGTACTAAACTGGGCCAAGCCAATTATATCAAAATTAGGCTGGAACTCGGAAATGTGGATTGGACACAGCTATTTGAAGGGAAGTCCACATTTCAGACGTGGGAGGCTTTCAAAGATAGGTTAAAAATAGTGTAGGATAGTCATGTCCTGTTGAAGGCAAAGGATAGGAAGGGCAAGATTCGTGAACCGTGGATGACAGGAGAAATTGTATGACTAGCCAAGAGGAAAAGGGAACAATACATATGGTCTCGGCAGCCAAGAACAGAACGGGCCCTGGAGGAATATTGGAAGATAGGACAAATCTTAAACGAGGAATCAAGTGGGCTAAAAGAGGTCATGAAATAGCTTTAGCTAGCAGAATTAAGGAAAATACTAAAGCACTTTATTCTTATGTAAGAATCAAAAGGGTAACTAGAGAAAGGATTGGTCCACTAAAGGATAATGAAGGAAGGCTGTGTGTCGAACCTGAGCGAATGAGTGAGATTCTGAATGATTACATTGCATCAGTTTTCACTGAGGAGAGGAGCATAATGAATGTTGAGATTAGAGATAGAAGTTTGATTAGTCTGTATTACGTTGACATAAGTATGGAAGATGTGTTGGGTAAGCTACAGGTTATTAAGGTGGACATAACCCCAGGACCGGATGGCATCTGTCCCAGGTTGCTGAGGTAGACGAGAGAGGAAATAGCTGGGTCCCTGACAGATATCTTTGTGGCATCTTTAAATACAGATGAGATGCCGGAGGACTGGAGAGTTGCTCATGTTGTCCCCTTGTACAAGAAGGGTAGTAGGGATATTCCAGGTAACTACAGACTAGTGAACTTGACGTCGGTGGTGTGAAAGTTGTTGGAGAAGGTACTGAGGGATAGGATCTATTTATATTTAGAAAAGAATGGGCTTATCAGTGATAGGTAACATGGTTTTGCGCAGGGTAGATCATGCCTTACCAAATTAATAGAGTTCTTTGAGGAAGTGACCAAGTTGATAGATGAAGGAAGGGCTGTTGATGTCATATACATGGGCTTTAGTAAGGCGTTTGATCAGGTTCCCCATGGTAGACTAATGGAGAAAGTGAAATCACATGGTGTGCAGGGTGTTCTAGCTAGGTGGATAAAGAACTGGTTGAGCAGCAGGAGACAGAGAGTAGTAGTTGAAGGGAGTTTCTCGAACTGGAAAAAAGGTGACTAGTGTTGTTCCATAGGGGTCAGTGTTGGGGCCACTGTTATTTGTAATATACATAAATGATCTAGAAGAGGGCACTGTTGGTATGATCAGCAAGTTTGCATATGACACGAAGATTGGTGGAGTACCAGAAAGCATAAGGGACTGTCAGAGAATACTGGAGGATATAGATAGACTGGAGAGTTGGGTGGAAAAGTGGCAGATGGATTTCAATCCAGACAAATGTGAGGTGATCCATTTAGGCAAGACTAATTCTAGAGTGA